>NC_056757.1:32693567-32994281 GCF_018687715.1 Carya illinoinensis
TTTACATCTCCGGGCACTCATTGCCGAATATGCTTTCCAGTTAATTGGCAATGTGATGTTGGGTATTTTTTGGAACCAATCGTTTTTGGCATTACGATTTTCACATTGCAAAGGCTGTCTCCTCAAACAACCGCCGGACCAGTCTTCTAGTCTGATCTGATTATCTGAAAATGGTTCAAAACCTTTTGGACAATCACAAGACGTATTTGCATTAACTTGATATATACCAAATGGACCACAGAAAGCATAGACTTCTGATAGGGATTTTGGTTGAACCCAAAATAGATACCACGAAAAACCGGACGAATCGGACGGATCGTGCCGCCACGCCTGTTGCTTGACTTGTCCGGTATAACTGAGCAAAAAGATCGATATGAAAGAAGCATTATAAAGAGAGTAAGTGAGATAGGTTTCATTTTCATTTGAGTAGAAACTGTAGTTATATATATAATTCCTCCTCATCTCAGGAATAGAGGCGAAATTGTTTCCATTCCAAACTCCAGTACTCCAATAAACTTGGGACCTGTTCCACTCCAAGATATATACAGGGCTTCCATTTGGTTCCATCCTCAACGATAATGAGAACAGACCCGGTGATGGATCTTCTGAATTTTTCCATGAAATAAGTTGCTTCGGTACTTTTCCAACTTTATCGATCCCAAGCTTTCCACCTGGCAGCCATGTATCAGTTGGGTGGTCGAAACTCTCCCAAAATAGAGTAGAAGGGTCCGATCTATCTCTTAAAACAAAATTTCCATCATCAAGAAGTGCTGCTTCAGTTGAGTTTGAGGGAAGATTCTGCAAGCTTGTGGACCAAATTGGTTTCTTGGAGGAAGCTTCAAGAAGAACAAGATTGCCATCCTCTGAGAATTCGAGTCTTGAAGTAGAAGGGTTGGACAAATGGTTTTCTCTATTTGCTACCCAAACAATCCTTGGACGCATTAAAAGTTTAAACGATATCCCCAGGTAGAATTTTGAAGTTGTACCTGCTTCGAAGAATCCGAGTTCAAATGTGCCATTTTTAGATGAGATGATGTCTTTAGTTATCGCCGAAAGGGGTTGACCTTTTGAAAGGGTATCATCTGCATTAATGGAGAAGCATGCTCTGAGGAGTAGAAGCAGAACAAATAAGAGGAATGGCCTGATACCATCAATACCCATATCCCTCACTAACATGCAGCTAGCACCGCAAATTGTACTTACAGAAAGATGCCTTAAGAATGAGGATACTAGAAATTATCGAAGGTACAAGAAAACTTTTGTATTAGGAGCTGATTAAAAAATAACTCACGAAAAGTTACAAAGATTATGTTTAACAGAAAACTTATATGGACATTATTAGTCTGTATATTATTAGATAGTTCGTCGCCGCCCCCTTTGACTTGACCCATTCACTCAACAAGTCTTCTCCGACCGACTTAACTCTGTAATTCGAGTGGGTTGTAAACGAAATTTAACTCACGTGCTCTCATCGTTATAATTTTTTTAACTAATAGTATACTATTAAATATATTATATATTAATAATACACTAATACTAATACTATCGGTCTATTAATATATAATAAATTAGTAATATTTATTAACTTATTTACTATAATCTAATAACTAGATAGTCTAGATGTAATAACTAGTAACTAATAATATGTCTATAACATTAGTTACACTAGTACTAATAGATAATAACTTAAAGATATATATTTAATATATATGTAACTAATAATATACTATTGAACTATATTAATAATTTACTATATACTAATAGTCTAATACTATTAGTAATTTAGTATATAGTATAATAGTAAATTAGTAATATTTATTAACTTATTTACTATAGTCTATAACAAATATTAAATAACTAGATGTAATAACTATTAACTAGTAACTAATTATATGTAATAGTACTAGTTACACTAGTACTAATACATAATAACTTAAAAGATATTAATTTAATATATATTAACTAATAGTATACTATTATATATATATATATATTATATATTAATAATACACTAATACTAATACTATTGGTCTATTAATATATAGTAATATTTATTAATTTATTTACTATAGTCTAATAACTTATAACTAGATAGTCTAGATATAATAACTAGTAACTAATAATATGTGATAACACTACACTAGTACTAAATTACTAATAGATAATAACTTAAAGATATTAATTTAATATATATAACTAATAGTATACTATTATATATATTAGTAATTTACTATATACTAATAGTCTAATACTATTAGTCTATTAGTATATAGTAAATTAGTAATATTTATTAACTTATTTACTATAAGTTTATAACTAATAACTAGTGCTAATTGCTAGTATATTATTGAATTTAACTAATGATGTTACTATATAAGATATAGTTATATAAAATCTATACAATCAATTTTAATTTTTATACATTAGTATTACAATGTTACATGTTATTAAGCATTTTAATATTTATACATTAATATTACATGTTATTATATTTATATTTATATGATTACTATATAGAAAAACACATATATTTTTTATAAAATATATACATTAGCGGAGCGGAGTCAGATGCGGAGTCGGAGTCGGAATAGGGAGTCGGAGTCGGAGACGGATGATCGGAGTCGAATCGGAGCAAAGTCGGAGTCAGATCCGCCTAGACTCCGACTCTGACTTTCCACCAGAAAAAAAAAAAAAAAAAAAAAAAAAAAAAAAAAAAAAAACTCCGACTCCGACTCCGACTTGTCGGAGTCGGAGCGGAGTCGAGGTCGGAGTCGGATTTTTGAATTTCTGCTCAGCCCTAAAAGTGAGAGATCCTGTTTTGGAGTTTTTAAATGGAGTGTTGTAAACTAAATGAAAATTAGAGAGAACTCCAAAAACAAATAGAGAAAGAGAATGAGAGAGAGGTTCCGTGTTATTGATATCCATGAACCTAGAAATATCTCTATATATATATATGGGTACAAAAGTCTTAATTGACGGTTAAGACCTGGTCAATAATGACGACTAAATGTGGTCATACAATACAAGTTGGTTTATAACACTCTCCCTTTGGATGACCATATTTAAAGAATATACCTCGTTAAAACCTTGTCAAAGAAAAACCCTATGGGAAAAAACTAATGGCGAAGGAAAAAGAGTACAGCATTTATGTGTACCACCAAGTGCTTTAGGATTGCCTCATTAAAACCTTGCAAAGAAAAACCCAGTGGGATAAAACCTTAGCGAAGGAAAAAGAGTACAATCAGCACAAGTCTTCAAGACATTACTCCCCCTGAAAAGTGCATAATAATAAGTCTTCAAGTCTCCGTATTCCAATGTTCTGCATAATCTTTTTAAATCTTGTAGTTGGTAATGCTTTAGTGAATAAATTTACCAAATTATTACTTGATCTACTTGACATCAATTTCACATTATTCCTCATGAATTGCAATGATCTTCTTGTGTGAATCTGAAAGATAACTTGCATTCGTATATCCAACTAATTGTGGACTTGATCCATGTTGATAAAATAATCACATATTTAGGGCTTCAATTGCACTGAGATAATGTACTTCACGACCAAAAATTTCTTCATCGTCTTCACAAGGACGAAATGGATCTTTCTACTCATCAAATAATCGAGCAACTATTGGAGTACTCAGGGGATAAACTTTTTCCATATAAAAGTGCTTTAAGACTTTATAGTGAAATTCACCATATTGATTCAAGATCATTTTAACATTAAATTCACTACTCTTCTGGAGTTGTGCTCTTCTGGAGTTCTTGTAAATAACATAGTTAGTAGAGAAGTCATCAAAATTTACTCGCTAACCTTATGCAAGCCCAGCTACTCTCTCCACCCAGTGAGTCCGTCTCACTTGACTCGTCCTTTTTCAACAAAAACGGTAGCCATCTTTTTAGACCAGACAAGCACCGCAGGATTTTACAGCTCTTCTCTAGCTGTCAGGCGCTGCAGAGCTATGATGCTACATCTCTTGTCTCTTGTAGAGAGATGCTTCACGAGAGATGATGTGAAGCAATAGAGATGCTTTGTCATAATTTTCTCTATAAAAGAAATATTCAACTCATCTTCATTCGCATCTCATCTTCTTCATTTTTCTGTAATTATTCTACATTCTTACTCTGCAATCTCTTTCTGCATTCTTACTCTGCAATCTCTTTATGCATTCTTACTCTGCAATGGCTTAACAATCTTCTCATGACCAATATATGAAGTATTCTGCACCTCGTTCACCAGTTGTTTCTGCTTCTACCGTAGGTGCTATAATGCAATACAATAATGATCTGATTAATAAGTCAAATAATGAAGCTATCTACGAGCTTGTGAGTCTCGGTACCCGATACTCATCAACTATTGTCGCATTTTCTCAGTGACTACAATCCTAAACTTGTGGGGTTGACAGACTCCACGAGAATATTTCTATCCTTCAGCGACTTCTTCTGGAGTCCAACTTGAAGATTGGAGCAATAAAGCAAGAGAATAGGAATTTAAAATCTTTACTTAAATCTTCTTTTCAATTGCCTACTCCTTTAGATAAGGATGCTATGCAGATTCTTGAAGAACAAGAGCGTTTAAAGAATGAGGCGAAGAGTTTTAAGTTTCTGTAATTTTGTTTCAAGATAATAAAATAATATTTCATAAATATTCATATTTGTGGTTTTATCTTCTGGTAGATATTCTATGTGCTCCATTTTATTTCTCTTTTAATAATGCACACTTCTTACAAAATCGTAATATGAACCTGAAATACTAATTGTATTTAAGATATGATATTTCTGAACTAATAATTCCATTCATCTTTCCCTTGAAGCTACAAGGGTTTCAGATTTATATTTCAAATATGTGCAGTTTTCATGAGCTCTTGTGGAGCCTCAATCACATTTAAATCATCTATATAAATTGCAATAAATTAATATGGATATTGAAAATATATGAAAATAGCTTGTTCCACGTGCGTTTGGATTGTTTTATATCATATAAGGATTTTTGAAACTTGATAGAATACATATTTCTTGATGTATTCAGATTAGAAACTTCAGGCATTTTATATCCTTCAAGGATTTTCATATATATGTCATGATCCAATGATCCATATAAATATGCAGTTAATCATGCATATCCAAACTCTCGGTAACTTTCGAGCTAATAAAAACCTCAATATAATTTCAACCACTTTAAAAGCATATCAATATTGTTTCTGCGAGAAACCGACTTGTGATTTATATATCACATTTTCAGATTAGAAGTTTCAGGCATTTTATATCATTTATATAAATATCCACTTGATATTCAACAAGCATCACCTCTTTAGGTGTTTGGACTACGAGTCCATATATATTACATTTTACTAGTGATATCAATTCTGCAGGAATTGTCTGCTAGAAACTGACTCGTGATTTATATATTACATTTTCATTTCCTTTATATAAATACCCACTGATATTCAACAAGCATCAGCTCTTTAGGTGTTTGGACTACAAGTCTCTATGCATCATATTTTACTAGTGATATCAATTCTGCAGGAATTGTTTCTTTCAAATTTGGCCAATATTTTTACGTCGGCATTCTTCGACGGTTCTTGATTCACTTTCTTCATTACTTCTGGTAATGTCAATTGCCATCTTATGTGAAAATACGTTGTCGACAACGGTTTTATTTCTATCCAGAATTTCTCTAATATTCATGAAATGTATCGAGATCTCATTATTTTCAAATACTTGTCCCTCTTCAAGGGAAGACATTTCATGAAAAACCTCTTCAAGAGGCACTCTTCAGGAGGTTTATACTCTTCAGGAGGTTTATACTCTTCAGGAGTTTATATGGGAGAATTTTATACAGAAAATTTGGATGGATCTTATTGCTTGTTTTGTGGGTGCGGCCTCTTCAGGAGCACCAATTTCTTTTATTTGTGCTTTTCTCTTTCGGGATGTTTTATCTTTTGTATCAATAGGTCTCACATGCTTTTAGACATGTCTTATATTCATTAGACTGCTAAATTTCTTAATTGTCCTACGGGAACTTAATCCTCGCTGGGATTTTAGCAGCTAAAATATGAGACCTTTTTATCTTATTGCATCCATAAATTAATTATCATCTGAACTTCTAGTTCACCTATGATAATTAAGATAACGTCAAATTATTTCATTTTATTTGCTTCTAACAAATTTTTCTTTCCACTCCTAGTGGGAAGACTTTATAGTAAAAGAATCTTCTAGTTCTTTTATGGACGTCCATATGAAAATTTATTCGACTTATCGTAATTGATTTTGGATGATCAAGATAATCATGAAAATATACAAATATTTTGAATCATTTCACTTTTGATGCATCATAATATTTGATTCAATAGTTATATAACATCATTTCAAAGAGAAAGCTGGTAGTTTTTCCAATACGAGCTTCTGGCCCAAAATCATAAAAGCATTATAAAGATATTCATTACCACGTCCAATCTCTTAGTTTTTTTTTTTTTAATAAAATGCATCATTCTTTTTACTTCAGGGAATAAAATGATATAAATCCAATATCATTCACTTCAGGAAATGATGTGGAACTATTAGGACGTGACTAATGATTTCTTAACAAAAACTCATTATTTTACTTAGCCACTAGAAGACAATATATAAATTTAGAATATCTTGTAAACTTCCGCACTCGATATTGCTACTTCAGGAGCACATTTGAGGTATTAATTTTAAAGCACTCGATATTGCTACTTCAAGAGCACATTCGATGTATTCATTTTAAAGTACTCGATATTGCTACTTCAAGAGCATATTCGAGGTATTCATTTTAAACATATATATTTTTAGTGACTTTTCTCTACACAATTTCAATTATGCAACTTCAAGTGCATTAATCATAATGAGCTTTTGGTACACATATCACTCATTTAAATTATCTCACAGAATCAATAGATCTTTTATTATGAGATACTCAATAAAATTATTGATTTAAAGCGATCCTTCAGGGATGCTCAATTTCTATTCCAAGATGAATCTTAATATGAGATACCCAATAAAATTATTGGTTTATGACAATCTTTCAGGGATGCTCCATTTATATTCCAAGATGAATCTTATCATCAATAATTCATAACAAGTATAAAAAATAAATAAAACTTGTATATAAACTATGTGAATAAAAATTTACCACAGATATAACTGAAATGTAAATTATGAAAATTTTAATTCATCATAGATATAACTGAGATGTAAACTATATGAATAAACATAGAATTTTATCAAGTAATAATAATTAATATAATTTTTAATACTTACATTGGAGATTGCAAATAATATATTGAAAAACTTACTTGAAGTAGAAGATCACTAACTTCAGAATCAACAGAACTGGGTTCCCTCTCAGATCCACTGTCCCATCCTGCGTGTATTCATCCAGTGCCAGCAAAGCTTCCTTCTATCATATACACCAGAAGAATTGGATGGTGGTACGTGCTGAGAGTGGGCCCGTGTATATATTTTTCTTGTGCTGTATTATTATATTATATGCTTTCCGTTGGGAGCAGGGAAGAGGAGCGTCTGAACTTTGTATAAAATTGACCATCGACCCAGAGTAGGGCCCACTTGTAGCCCATTATCGCTGACCACTTGGCTATCCTTTTTTTTTTTTTAATTGCTATCGCCCACCAGCAGAACATCAACAAAGTCCTCCTTACCCACCGTACTGTTGCTACAGCTCAGAACGGGGCCTAGTTGCCTACTCAGTCCACCCCTGCCACGTTAGCGTGGTCAAAGATCACGTGTTGTGAATGAAGTAGCGGCGCTCGTTAGCGGCCTTGGCTTTGGCGAGCATCTTGTCGAGGTCCTCCTGGAGCTGAGCATCCCATTTGACGAGCTGGTTAACGAAGATGGCCCTGAGTCCCATACCCACCACTTGCTCCCATGGATGGCGCATGTAAGGGAGTTTTCGGAGTGCGTTTGAGTACATCTGGGGGCCCAATCCCAGCAGTGCTCCGATCATCGTCGCGCTCCACGCCATCTCTCTCTCTCATGTGAAGCGGGCTTCGAGTGTAGGACTTCAAATGGAATCTGTGTTGAGCCATAGACGACGATGAGGAAGATATTTCCAAGGACGGTGGTGGTGCACGGCAAGAACCCGTAGGTCTGATTGCAAGTGGACTTGGCGGAGAAGGAAGAGGACCGGTTAAGCATGAGGTGGAGCTCCGCAGCGGAGATCAGGCCATTCTGGTCCTGGTCGGCGACCATGGTGTCACAGCTCGCATTCGGCTGTGGAATCCGAATGCCCCGGTTCAACAACGAGCTTTGCAGCGTGTTCAAGAAACAACGATTTGGCCCATCTGGGCTTCAGTGATGAGTAGGGAGAATAGGTTGTGGTCATACGTCTCGCATGCTCTCTTGCAAGCCACGTTGCCGTCGGCCTCAGCGTTCGTGACCTTAAGCTCCGATGGGCAAGAGTTGTTGAGATCTTTGAAATTTTCTCTCTCCTTCAAGTACTGGCTCAAGAGGTTGCAGATAACGCAGTGGGGAAAAATCACAATCGTGCTAATAACATGTTGTAAACTAAATGAAAATTAGAGAGAACTCCAAAGACAAATAGAGAGAGAGAATGAGAGAGAGGTTCCTTGTTATTCATATCCATGAACCTATAAATATCCCCATATATATAGGGGTACAAAATTCTTAATTGACGGCTAAGACCTGATCAATAATGACAACTAAATGTGGTCATATAATAGAAGTTGGTTTATAACAATGAGAGGTTTGTAGATAAAATTAATATTACTACTATTGTTTTGATTCCTAAGCTAGAGAGATGTATTAGTGTTAGTGATTTTAGATTAATAAATTTGTGTAATGTTATTTACAAACTTATTGGTAAAACTCCAGCTAATAGATTAAAGAAGGTACTGTTGATGTAATCTCTTATAATCAAAGTGTTTTTATTCCTAAAAGATTGATTATCGATAATATTATGATTACTTATGAGGCTTTACATTCAATAAGAAATAGACAAAAGGGGAAGAAAGGTAGTGTAGCAATTAAATTGGATATATCTAAGGCTTATGATCTGGTTGAGTGGCCTTATTTGAAAGCTGTTATGGAGAAGCTGGGCTTTAGTAGTAAATGGATTAATCTTATAATGGTGTGTGCATCTTCAATCAAGTATTATGTGCTTGTTAATGGTCAATGCAATAGGGTTTTTGTGTTATCAAGGAGTTTAAGACAAGGGGATCCGTTATCCCTCTATTTATTCTTCTTATGTGTAGAGGGACTTACTGTAATGCTACATATGGTTGAATCAAGAGGGCATATTAAGGGTGTGGTGGTGAGTAGAGGAGGGACAAGTATTAATCATCTAATATTTGCTGACAACTGCATTATCTTTTGTAAGGCTATGGTGAAGTAGTGGAGGGCTTTAAATGGCATTCTTAAAACCTATGAGGAAGCCTTTGGACAGCAATTAAATATACAAAAGACTTCTCTATTTTTTAGTTCTAATACAGACAGGGAGGCAAGGGAGGAGTTGGTGGGTATTACAGGGGCTAGAGTTTGTGGGGATGCTAAAAGCTATTTGGGCTTGCCTTCCATGGTAGGTAGAGCTAAGTACGGTGCTTTTAGTAGTATAAATGATAGAGTGGGAAAGCGGATCAATTCTTGGCAAAATAAATTTTTGTCTCAAGTAGGGAAAGATGTTCTATTAAAATCTGTTGTCTAGGTCATTCCTTCATATACTATGTCTGTTTTTAAGGTACCAGAAATTATGTACTGAAATATCTCAGATGATGGCTAGTTTTTGGTGGGGGTATCTTAATAACAACAGGAAAGTTCATTGGAAGGCGTGGGGTAGGGTGGGGTTAGCTAAAGAGAAAGGGGGTATGGGTTTTAGAGATATGGAGGATTTTAACTGTGCTATGCTTGCAAAACAATTTTGGAAGCTGCTTACATCTCCAAATAGTTTGGTAGCTACAGTGATGAGAGAAAAGTACTATAAACATGGTGATATACGTAGTGTTGAGTTAGGGAGTGCACCTTTTCTAATATGGAGAAGTGTCTGGGGGCAGGGGACCTAATTAGAGCTGGGATGATATGGTAGGTGGGTAATGGGGAAAATATTAGGATTTGGAAGGATAGCTGGTTACCAATGCCTTTCACACATCATGTACAGTCTTCAGTTAAAATTTTAGAAAGTGATGTTAGAGTTAAAGATCTATTGGGTCTGGTAGGGAGGTGGAGGGATGAGGTGATAGATGATATATTTTGTAAAGAAGAGGCAGAATTTATTAAGGGGCTTACAGTAAGTAGAAGAGGGTTTGAGGACAGATTAATATGGGGTCAATCAAGGAATGGTCTATTCTCAATCAAGTCTACTTATTATCTTCAATGCCGGTTAAATGAGGCTCAGCTGGGTGAAGGTTCTGGAAGAGGATCGAAATCTTATGGGTGGAAGAGGCTGTGGGAGCTGAAAGTTCCTAATATAGTCAAAGTTTTTATGTGGAAGGCATAAGTGAAGCATTACCAACTAGAAGAAATCTATTCAAGAGCAAAATTATCGATTCTAAGCTATGTCCAATCTATCTACAATATGTAGAAACAAGTAGTCATATTCTTTGGAATTGTATGAGAGCTAAAGATGTGTGGTCAGAGGGAGATAGTCCTTTTCACAAGACAATTGCTGGGATTTGGAGTTTGTGGAAGTTTGGGAGCAATTGATTCAAAAGCATACTAAGTCTGAGTTGGAGTTGGTTACTTGTGTGTTGAGGAAAATTTGGCTTAGAATGAACGAACTTGTTTTTGAAGGCTTGTGTGAATGTCCTCAAAAGGTGTGGCGGAGTGCAAGGGTTGATCTGGATTGTTTTCAACAAGCTCAAGCTTCAAGCTTGGTTGAGTCTGCTGAGAGGAGGGACAGGGGAAGCAGTGTGGTATAGCGCAAACCAAGTATTGATTGGTATAAGGTAAACTGAGACGCAACCTATGATGCACAAAGGATGACCATGGTGGGTGGGATAGTGGTAAGAGACAGTCAATGTGATCTCATTGCACCAGCTGGATGGTCAAGAGGTTATGTAAGAAGTCCTGTTCATGCTGAAATTTTAGTGTTGGAGAGGTCTGCTGAGTTGATTGTTGAAATGGGTTTGCAGAAAGCTGTCTTCGAAGGTGATGCTCAAACGGTGGTCAATGATATCAAGTGCAAAGAGCTGAACTACTCATGGTATGGACAGATTATTGAAGACTTTAAATGCTTTTTCTGTGATGAAGAGAGGTGACAAATCCAATTCATCTCCAGAAAGGGAAACCAAACTGCTCATATTTTAGCTAAATTAGCATTAAATTATGTTGAGGAAGTGGTTTCGTTAGAAGAGGGTCCTAGTGAGCTGCTGAATTGTATTGAGTTTCAGAAGTCTGTATTAGCTATTTGAGTTTAATTAAATGAAAGTGATGTTTGTTGATTAAAAAAAATGTTTATTTTCTCAAAGACGCATTATGTTTATAATATAATTGTATGGTTTCTTAAATTTATTATTCTTCTATTACTAATTATAATAAATTAAATGGTACGTAATATTTAATTTATAATATTTAAATTTTAAAAATTTTGTTTTAAATTAAATTATGTCATATAAACAGTTTATTATATGTGTTATCCACACCAACTTATAATTAAATTTGTTCCCTTACAAATTATTTAAAACTTAAATGATTAAACTCGTAATCGACAAATTGAATAATGCGGCTAAATAAATCTGGAGAATTATATATATTATTAAAAGTGTCTTGAACGGTGTCAATAACTTCTTTACAGACACATTAAACATAATGCTTATGTGAAAGCCTATCATATCAATTTAGGTAAAAAATATATATATATTAGTATTTTGATTTTTTTTTATGAATATGACAAGTCCGGACTAAATGATATGTTACGCACTAGAATTATGAATGACGTAATTCTTCTATACCATTTCCAGATTGAGTTTATTCAAAACGCTAGATTAATGTTGAAGAGGAGAAAGAGAACATAGATAGAAGAAATAATATTCCTTGTTGTTACCATCAAAGTGGCAGCCCAGTTGGTACAATATGATATTTCATGGCTTCGAGATTAGGAGTTCGAGTCAAGACATAAGTTGAAACCACTTGTAATAGTCATGGGAGGGGCAGTGACGGACTCACCATTTAGACAGTAGCAGATACTTTGAAAGTGCTTTTGAAGAAAATGGTAATTCAAAAATTGGGTTTAGATATGATAAATCAATTCCAGATGACAACAATCTCGGTGACCTTTATGAAGATGACCATGGTTTCTTTTGTTCCGGTGATTCCTTTGATCCAAATCTCCTCTATTTCCTTAATTTTGAATCCTGGCTTTCTATTTGTTGCTGTTTACTGTTGTCTCCTGTGACTTATTGATGCTTTACTCTGCAGCCAATAGTTTACAACGCTTAGATGGTTTTGGAGGTGATGAAATTGACAAGCTTTCTATTAATGAGCTCTTTGAGGTAGTTCCACTCTTTACTGGTCTAAGTGGTGGTGGTGGTGATACTTTGGAATCAAGATTGAGATATCTATAAATGAGCAAGTAGTTGTATTAAACTTATTTTAAACAAGTTTTGCAAAATGATCAATTTTCTAAACTTGATTTTAACTATGCTATATTTTAGACTAATCTTTTTGTTTTCTAATCTATCCAAACATATAATTCTTATACTTCACTAACTTATAATTATCCAAAGATATTTGCTAAAATTTACTTTTTGTTTCAATGCATTAAATTATTCATTAATCAATTTTTCTTTATTTTTGATAAAAAACCATATTATTTTTTACCAAACTAAGCAAACCCCCGACCTAGTATATATATACATACATATATATATATATAACTTTAATAATAATCACTTCCTTAACTATTAAAAAAATAATAAAAATAAATAAAATATTCGAACGATAAATTTGAGCAATAAGGTTGAAGGGGCAGGGAACATTTTCCTAAAAAATATATATTAGTACTTTGACTCTTTTAATGAATATAACAGCTCCAGACTATAACAGCTCCAGACTATGAGATATGTTACACACTAGAATTATAAATGGCATAATTCTTCTATACTATTTCCAGAGTGAGTTTATATGCATCTCACCATGCACTTGTTGACTTTTCACCTGAAATAAAATAATCTCTTCCAAGAGAGAATTGCTACGAAGTTCCTATCCGACTTCTTGAAATTACAATACTATATTTCTGTACTCTGCAGCGTGTTTGAGCTCTTGTAACCCAGAAAACTACTTTCTGGATGCTTTGCCTGTGCATAAAAACAAGAAATTCAGTGCTGGACCCATTTACAATGGGTTCACGTGGCAGCCTGCACAATTAATTAATAAACGAAATGGTAGTACTCATCGAGCCTCCATTATCGAAACAGTTACACTGTTTATTGAGCAATTCTCTGCAGAATTAATCGTTGG
This sequence comes from Carya illinoinensis, assembly GCF_018687715.1. Classification (NCBI taxonomy): domain Eukaryota; kingdom Viridiplantae; phylum Streptophyta; class Magnoliopsida; order Fagales; family Juglandaceae; genus Carya; species Carya illinoinensis. The sequence continues at coordinate 32,707,017 of NC_056757.1, forward strand.
ATTTGTGTGCATCAAGTTCCGGCCTGCTGTAAAAGCAGGTTGCTTGGGTGTAGGAAGGGGTGCATATTCATTACTAATCATTGAGACCACATCAAGCATGGTAGGTCGATCAGCTAGACTTTCTAACGCAAAGGAGCCCAATGTTAATGTATCTCACCAGAGTAGAAGTGGAAGATGGATACTCTATTTTCAAGCAATGTTGACCACACATGCTCATTTAAAGTTGTGTCTATCTCACTTTGCATTGGACCATTCAATACACTCGGACAATTAAAGAGGATCCTAATTCATAAATTATTAATGTAAAACCATGAAAGAATAATAGGGTACAAAAGCTACATACATATCTAAGAAGATTGAGTGACCCGTGGTTATAAAAACCTGTGTTCTTCTTCCCACTCACAATCTCGAGTAGCAATACTCCAAAGCTAAACACATCAGACTTTATTGAATACAAACCCTCCATGGCATATTCAGGAGACATGTAGCCGCTGGATTCCAAAACTCAGCGTTTAGTAGCTTGCTTAGTAAATTTAGGTGGCACTGGCAAATATGGGATGCATGTGGAATAGATGGCATACTTACAAAGTTCCAACAATTCGATTAGTGTTTGCTTGTATTTCATTATCTCCAACTATTCGAGCCAAGCCAAAATCTGATATTTTCGGGTTCATTCACTATCCAAGAGAATGTTACTGGGTTTCATATCTCTATGTATAATTCTTAACCTTGAATACTGATGAAGATACAGAAGTCCTTGAGCAATCCCTTCAATAATGTGAATGCGTGTCCCCCAATCTAACATTTTTTTCTTAGTTGGATCTGTTTATATGATACAAAGGAAATTAGTACTCAAGAACCCAGAATTATATACTTGTGTGTATATGGATATTTTTTTATACATATGTACGTATATAACAAGCACCAAGATGACGAAATAAGGACACACCAAAAAGGTAGAAATCCAAACTTTTATTGGGCATGTACTCGTATATTAGTATTTTCTCATCTCCTTCAATACAGCAACCCAAGAGTTTGACAAGATTTCTATGTTGAAGTTTTGCAATTAGTGTTGTCTCATTTCTAAACTCCTCAAGCCCCTGTCCAGATCTTTTTGAAAGCATTTTCACTGCAATTTCCTGCCCCTTAAGTAACTTTCCCTGTGAAATAGAACCATAAACTCTTTAAACTATCTTCAACGTTTACCATTGTCGGTTGTCTTATTATTTTTTTTAAACACACCCATTTAGCAGAATGGGGAACGTACATACCTTGTAGACAGGTCCAAAACCCCCTTCTCCAAGTTTATTTGCAGTTGAGAAATTATCGGTTGCAGCTGATACGCTCTCATAACTAAATAGTGGCAACTCAACATCCTTCTTTCCTCTTTTCTTATCATTTTCTTTAGTGTTTGTTCCTTCACTGATTGCATGAATTTCAGTACTAAGATCAAATAGCATTAGATCATTGCTTGAAGCTGCCTCCTCTCCTGTTTGGTACAAAATGATGCGACTTTTGTCTTTTAGTGGAAAATCCAGTGTTTGCTACGATAAAATCAATTCAAGGAGTTTTTTAATGTGTTGGTGAGGCTTGTGGGATTTCTTCCGAAAACTTAGTTCAAATGATTTCAAGAGCATGGAGAATATATTCACCAATTGATTAGACAAAGCCTTGAGCAACACTCTCAAGAACAAAGTAATGTCACAGATTTCTTGTCCTAAATTTTGGTGGATCATTTTGTTGTTGCTAATGATCCAATAAACCCAGAAACAATAAAATAGAAAGCTGTAACTTTCTAAGGATTTCTATATAATGTTAGAACTTACACTTACCTTTGCGTTTTGGCTTTTTCTTGCTTGAGAAACAAACGCAGAGGCATAAGATTAGCCCTGCAGCGACCGGTACAGCTACAATCACCCATACTTTCCATTTGTTTCCTGATTTTGATGATAAGAATGATTATTAGCTCTATCAGAACAGAATTACGTATCAATTCAGTAAGAAGATGATGAAAACTTAAGTGGATTTCATCTTATTCATCCTGCCTTTGGTACTAATTTGACGCTCATCAACAGCAAGTGTAAAATGTATGTCAAATCATTTCTTATCTGCTGGTTATTTAATTACTAATGGTTTATTTTGTATTTAAGTGTATGTAGAGCTTGTGGCTCGAACTGGTCCCGTGAAGCTTTAAATCTGCTTTCAACAGGCACGTGAGGAGCTTGTGCCTTTAATCCGAGTATATGAGCTGAGCCGTTGGATCCGATACACGTGTTACAAATCTGATACACCATATATATACATTTGTTCCTTGTAACCCTAATGCAGAATTCATTTTGTGTATCGGCTGAGAATAAGAGGCAGAGAGGGAAAGGGGGCGATTCTAGGGTTTTCTAGGGTTTGTGCTTGAGGGAAGAAATCAGTGTGATTTCTTTGTGAGATTTGAGTGTTTCTGTATATATCTGAACTGAGACTTCTCTGTGATTGATTTTGATTCATCAATAAAGATCTCTGAGGCCATTCCTGCCGTGGATGTAGACCATTAGGGTCGAACCACGTATCTCGGTGTGTTCTTTCCTTGCTTTCCTATTTCCTTTTATTTTCTTGTTCATATGTGATTCTTGTAATCTCCTGATATATCTGTTCTTGCTTATCTTGTTGATTCGTGCGTTATATCTGATCGGGAAGGTGCTGTATATTGATAGTTGGATCAGTGTTGGTATAATGTTGGTTTTGTGATCATAGTTGATATATATTGCGTCTGGTGTAATCTTGAGCATTCTGTTTTGAGTCATAAACAGAAAGAAATACGTGTTGTTGTTTTCTGTAAACAAATATTATATATAGAATATTAAACAGTGGATTTCTTTATTAAATCTTGGCATAATTTTGTAACTATAAAACACAAGTTTTATAACAGCAAGTCTAAGATAGATATCTTGTCTAGCCTCACCACCATCTGAGGGTCGCTGCAAGTTCAAAAGAGCTCATTCCCATAACAGACACCCGCTGCTGTTATGAGCATAAGCTGTGCAAGAACAATTATTCATACAAGCCAATTACATCTTCGAGCACTCACTGCCAAATATGCTTTCAAGTTAACAGGGAATTTAATGTTTGGTATTTTCAGGAACCACTCTCCTTTGCCATTGAGATTTCCACATTGCAAAGGGTGTTTCCTCAAACAACCACCGGACCATACGTTTAGTCTGGTCTGGGTATCTGAAAACAGTTCAAAACCTTTTGGACAATCAAAAATATTAGATGAATTATCATCATATATGCCAAATGGACCACAGAAAGCATAGACATTGGATAGTGATGCCGGTTGAGCCCAGAATAGACCCCATGGCTGAACGGAGGACAGCCATGTAAGTTGCTGGATCTGTCCGGTAGAATTAATCACAAAATGTGACATGAGAGAAGCATCAAAACGAGAATAAGTAAAATAGGTTTCATTTTCATTTGACACGAAACTGAAGTTGAAGACATTATTCAACTTCAATTCAGGAACGAAGACGAAAGTATTTCCATCCCAAACTCCACTACTCCAATAAACTTGGGACCTGTTCCACTCCAAGATATATTCACTGCTTCCATTTGGGTCTAGCCTCAACGAGAATGAGAACAGACCCAGTGATGGATCTTCTAAATCTGTCCATGAAATAAGCTGCTTCAGTACCTTTCCAGCTTTGTCGACCCCAAGCTTTGCACCTGGCAACCATGTATCAGTTGGATGGTCGAAACTCTCCCAAAATTTAGTAGAAATGTTCAATTTAGTATATTGATTGGGAATTGCGCACGGGAATACATGAGCGGAGCTTATTGCGACAAGGTTTAGGGAAACCCTTGCTCGATTATTTGATGAGTTTACCATCTTCAAGGGTGGTAATATTCTGGCACCTACACCTACCCCCCACCTCCTCCAGAAGCTGGGGTTGGGAAAAAGTGTAAGTTGGATTGGGGTGAGAGGTTGGAGCAGAACCTCATAGCTCGTCATTCTACAGACGCTCAGTCAAAGGTAGATAGATTTTTGGCAGTGGACATTCAACCATTTGCACGAGACTTTGATATATTAGCTTGATGGAAGACCAATGCCATGAACTATCCCATCCTTGAAGAGATAGCTTGCAGTATTTTGGTCATCCCTATTAGCACCATAGGCTCAGAGTTAGCCTTTAGCACCAAATGGCGCATATTGAATCTATTCCGGAGTTCATTATTTGCTGCAACTATGGAGGTATTGATTTGCTTGCAAAATTGGATCAAGGAGACCCCAATTCATGTTCCGGATGTTCTTGACTTCAGGAGGCCGATGAGAAGGAGGGTGGTGATTAGTCTGGATATGGACCATCTAGTAACTTCCTAATCCTAATCCTAACTTCCTAAGGACCCAATGATGATATGATCTACTCTCATCTTGATCTCAATGACTCAATCTCATCTTGGTTAGTAGTTTTAATGTTTGTAATTTTTACATTTCGAAGATATGTTTTTATTTTTAATTTTTGTTTCATGTTTATAATTCTAATTTATTTTCCTTTTAAATTATTAATGTTTTAGGTTTTATGATTTCAATTCTCACAGTCTCACAGTAGTTAGATAGCTCACTAACTTTTCTACCAACATGGCCACCCCAAACTCCATTGAAAAATTATATATTATTCTTTTGTTAATTTAGTTAATGGTAATGTTGCTACAATAATACAATTTGTAATATTTTTAGATGAATTTGTAATTTTGTAATAGTTTTCTCTTAATTTTTATTATAATAGCTTAGTTATGATTATTAATTAATAGTTGCAACTTAATAGTATATAATTAATAATTTCTATTATTATAAATTATTTTTTGTTATTTTAAATTATATATATATTTTAGTTAAATTCTGGGCCATTTTGGACCCAAAAAAGTGATTGGACCAATGACCTATTTATGCGAGTAGGGGCCTGGTGTGGGGGCGGAGTACCCTGCCCCCGGTTCGCAGGGACAGATTCTGAAGGAAAACCTCCAACCCTTATCCATGTGGTGGCGGGCAGCATCCCTACGGCTGACGAGAAAAAGAATAGTGATAGGTTTATATCTTAATCACAATTCATTTATATTTTTAATAAAATAATATTTTTTAAATATTTAAAAACATCAGACCATAATAAAAGTCAAACTAAAATTTTAAAAAATATATTATTTTAATTCATAATTGTAGACAAATTGTTTTTTTTTTTTTTTTTTTTTGATAACCAGTAACTTCATTAAAACCACCAATACATCAAATGTTATCAAACCATAAAGAATGGTGAACAAAAGAAGGAATCTGATCCCACCAAACATTAATATCCTCAATATTCCATGCATGTCTAGCTAGAGAATGTGCTACCCCATTCCCCATTCTATTAACATGTATTACTTGTGCTTCCTGAAAACGCATCATAAGATGATTAATATCAGCAAACAAGTTCCCAACACTAGCATACGACGCTTCAGAGGACTGCAATTCTTGAACTACATGAAGACAATCAGTTTCTATAATTAGTTTCGGAATACCAAGTGGAAGACTGAGTTGTATTCCTCTCAAAATAGCAATAGCTTCAATAGTTGCTGCCTCGTCCACCTCCATCTCAATTTTGCTTGCAGCCATCAGTATTGCTCCATTGGTATCCCGTAATACAACACCAATGCCAGCTTTCCTTTGATCCGCAAAGATAGCTCCATCAACATTAACTTTGAGAAACCCCTCTAGTGGAGCTTGCCACTTAGTTAGCTGTTGTAATTGCTGCCGTGATGTAGCATCTCGAACATCTTTATAAGCTTTGCAAATTGATATGGCATGTTCAGCAGCGTGCAAAGGTTGGATGATATTCTACTCCATTTGCATTTGATTTCGTCTATACCATAAGCTCCAGCAAAGAACAAAGAAAAAGGTGAATTCTTCCTCACTACCTTGAAGCTGGATCCTTCGGACAGTTTGAAGAAAGGTGAAAGATGAGTTAAAAACCTTGAATAAAGGAAAATACTTCTGCCAAACAATTTGATTAGTAGGACAGATTAGCAAAGCATGATTAAGATCTTCCTCATTATCCAAACAAAAGCAACATAAAGATTCCTCCACCACCTTTTTCCTCCGTAGATTCACAAGAGTGGGCAAAATATCCTTACAACCTCTCCAAGCAAACATTTTGATCTTCCTTGGAACTTTCATATGCCAAATTTTCTTCCAAAGATGACTATCTTGTACCTGCATAGAAGTTTCCCCATTGCTGCAAGTCATGGTATTATGGATCAATTTGTATGCACTTTTTACGGTGAATCTGCCATTTGCTTCCCTATCCCATATTCACCTATCAATACAAGGAGTTGATGATAGTCGAATTTTTAGTATCTCCTCCGCTGTTCTTGGATTAAAGAGAGCTCTAATATGATGTTCCTTCCATGTTCTGGTTGCCATATCAATTAAACTATCCACTGTTGCTGCTTCATCAAATTCTGAATTAGTGTTTATGTCCAATTCTGGCTGTAAAGTTCGGGGTCCAGGTAACCAAGCATCCTTCCAAATTTTCACCATTTCACCATTTCCCACCCGCCACCTGCATCCCTTCATCAACCATTTCCTTGCTTCAAAAATTCCTTTCCATGCATAAGAAGGGTTATTTCCTAAAGATGCTTCAAAAAAAGAACAATTGGGATAGTATTTGGCCTTGAAAAGTCTTTGTAGTAGTGAATGCTCAGGTTGCAAGAGTCGCCATCCTTGCTTAGCTAATAAAGACATGTTGAAAAAAGTAGATCACGGAAACCCATCCCACCTCTAAATTTGGTCACGCATAAATTTTTCCAACTTGTCCAATGGATCTTCCACTCCTCATTTCTTTGTCCCCACCAAAACCTCGCCATCATCCTTTCTAAATCTTGGCATAAGGTCAAAGGTAATTTAAAGCAGCTCATAGAGTAAGTAGGTATAGATAATGCAACTGCTTTGATAAGGATCTCTCTCCCCCCTTGAGATAGGAGTTTCTGTTTCCAGCTTTGTAACTTAGACCAAACTCTTGTCTTAATTCCTTCAAAGGATCTATATTTAGACCTCCCCATGAAGCTTGGCAATCCTAAATATTTGTCATATTGCTGAAAAGTCCTAATACCCCATAACTGCAATAACTCACGCTGCTTATTAGCATCTACATTCTTTGAAAAGACTATAGAAGTTTTCTCTTTATTCACCTTCTGCCCAGAGGCCATCTCATATTTAGTTAACAATCCTTGAATAAAAGCAGTTGTTTCAACATCAGCCCGACAAAAAAGAATGCTATCATCAGCAAAAAGAAGGTGAGTTACCATTGGAGCCCCTCTACAGATTTTTACACCCTTTAGATTCCTTTGAGCCTCAGCAGCTTTCAATAAAGCTATTAACCCTTCTGTACAAAAGAGAAAAAGGTAAGGGGATAGTGGATCCCCTTGCCTAATACCCCTTGTAGGTGAAATATTTCCATGAGCATGTCCATTTATTAAAACTAAAAAAGTTACAGTTTTAATACACTCCATAATAAGGTTAACAAATCTAGGAGCAAAGCCTAGCTTGAGCATGATTTTCTCTAAAAAACCCCATTCAACTCTATCGTACGCCTTGCTCATATCTAATTTAATAGACATATACCCCTTCTTGCCATGGCGTTTATTCCGAAGGTAATTTACCAACTCATAAGCTATCAACACATTATCACTAACCAGCCTTCCCCCCACAAAAGCACACTGAGACTCAGAAATAATGGCAGGTAAAAACCCTTTCAATCTATTAACAATGACCTTAGAAGCAAGCTTGTAGACAACATTACACAAGCTAATGGGGCGATAATCAGAGACAAATTCACAGATTTTCTTCTTCGAAATTAAACAAATGAGTGTGCGATTTAATTGAGATGGTATGGTACCTGAATTGAGAGAATCCAAAACCGCCATTGTGACTGAATCTCCTACTATATGCCAATAAGTCTAAAAAAATAGAGCAGACATTCCATCAGGTCCCGGTGCCTTTGTTGGTTGCATTTGATCCAAAGCTATCTTGACTTCATTTGCAACAAAGGGCTTGGAAAGTTCAGCATTCATTTCTGGCGTAACTCTGCTATCGACAAAACTTAATACTTCTTCTTGATCACCCGATGTAGTAGAGGTGAAAAGGTCTTCAAAAAAATCAACAATCAGTTTATCCCTTTGTGCACCTTCAGTGAGATGTCCTTGATCATCTTTGAGACCTTGTATAGTATTCCTCTTCCTTTGCATAGATGCAGAAGAATGGAAGAAACGTGTGTTTTGATCTCCCTCTTTTAACCACTGGATTCTTGATCTTTGGCGCCACATCACCTCTTCCCTTTCAAGCCACAATTGTACTTTATTTCTAGCTTGACTAAGCCCTTCAGGATTCAGGTCATGAGAATGAGAATGACTAAATTGTGCCTTTTCAAGCTCTGCTCTAGCTTCATTCAGCTTCTTCTTTACCAACCCAAAGGAATGTCTATTCCATATCTTAAGCTGCTGGCCACAACCTTGAATAAGATTAAGCAATTCTTCCATACCCCGATTGCCTCCTCTCTCACTCCACACTTGTTCAATAATTCTTTCACATTGTTCCTCACCCACCCACATAGCTTCGAAACGAAATTGTTTAGGTCTCCTCGGCATAGGCTAGAAATTAGAAGACTCAAATAAAATTGGTATATGATCCGAATGTGCAACATTTCCATGCTGAACGACCAGATGTGGAAATAAATGTGTCAACAAATCATTTCCCACAAACCTATCCAAACGCTCAAAAATATGAGCATTTCCACCCCTTCCATTCCACCAAGTGAACCTTTGCCCTTTATACCCCAAATCCCTCAACTCACATTTGGTTAGCACCTCTCGGAAAGCCTCAATTTGAGATACGGGTCTATCCCTTCCACCTCTTTTTTCATGCGGGTGTAAAACTTCATTAAGATCTCCCCCCACTAACCATGGAAGTTGTTCAATAGAACTAAGAGTTCTAATAAGGTTCCATGTAAATGTTCTACGCGAAGTATCTGGATGTCCATATAAACCCGTAAACCTCCACACCATTAAATCATCCATTTTAATATGAACATCAATGTGGTATTGTGAAAAAGACCTAAGTTCTACATTATAGGTCTTTTTCACAATAAGTAGTTAATAAGTAGTTGGTATATTATTTTTGTAGTTGGTATTGTTAATAAGTAGTTGTAGATATAACTTTTTTCATGTGGTATTGTTAATAAGTAGTTGGTATATCATTTTTGTAGAAAAGATCTCCACAGCAGCCGCGTATAGTCTTTGTGGACCCGGTGGGCACGTGATTACATTTAGCACGGACTCGTTAATAATATCGTTGCGAAGACGGTATACATTATAGGTCGCGGTCTAATTAATTGTCTTGGACAAAATATCTTGTGACTAATGTAAATATATGAATAAATGAATTTTTGAATTTTGAATTTCATATATCGTGATCCTTCAATTTTCTTATTAATTTTTCTTAATTTCACAAGACATTATCAACACGAGACTCTAGCTAATTGTTGTGTTCTTTTAATCTTTGACAAATACTTGCATAATATTTTCCGACTATTATAAGTTTTTATTATATAAATATTGATATCTATTTATTGAGATAGAAACCATTTTCTTAAATTATGATATGATATATGTGATATTATATAGAGTTTAATGTAATTATCATATTAAGTATTGTATTATCCACACCTTGTTATCAGCATAAGATCTAGCTAACTGTTGTGTGTGTGTGTGTGTTTTTTTTTTTTTATTTCCTTAACAAATAGTTGCATAACATTTTTCCGCCACAGTAAGTTTCTATTATATAAATATTGATATATGCTTAATGCAATATAAACTATATTATAAAATCTTGATATGATCTATGTGATATTATATAAAGTATAATGTAATTATCATATTAAGTATATTATAATTTATCCCGACCGACTTATAAATATATTTTTTCCCTTACAAGTTATCTTAACTTAAATGATTAAATTCATAATCGACCAATTGAATAGTGTGGCTAAATATATATATATGGAGAATTATATATATTATTAAAAGTGCTTTGAACGGTGTTAGATATCTTTGATATTTATATATATATATATATATATATATATATATTATTGATTATTGAAGAGGAAAAAGAGAACAGCGATAGAAGAAATAACATTACTTGTTACTCACAAAGAAAGCCAGTAAGAAGTCGAAATGGACATCAATTCAATATGACACAATATTTGAAAGTGTTTACATCAAACACCATCTACAAAGTATAATTTGATTTGTAAAATTCAAATTTTAAAATTTATCTTTTAAATTAAATTATGTCACGTAGATAGTATGTAGTGCAAAGGCCTACAAATAGAATTATTCTTATTTTATAGGATAATTAATTCTAACGTTATATATATCTCACACTAGATTAACTATAGGCTAGTGAAAATGCATTTTTTTTTTTTTTTGAAAGGAAAAACATTTCATTAACTCAAAATCGGAATACATTGTTTATCAAAGAAAATAGCTGACAGAACCTCAGAAGGACCATCTTCAATCCAAACAACCTCATTTTCTAAATACATGCCTATCTTTGCTGCACTGTGAGCAGCCTTATTCCCATTCCTTTTGACAAAATGCAGCTTCCAATCCGTATGCCTCAATAAAAGAAATTTCATATCGTCCAGTAACTGTCCTTGCCAAGAACAATTGGATTTAATACCATTAACTCCATCTATGACTACCTTAGCATCACCCTCAAAGATCACCTGCTGCATGCCCAACTCTTGGCACAGCTGCAGACCCCTTAACAGAGCATAGCATTCTGCAGAAAACACGTTATAGACATGGCTTTTTGGTGCAGAAACTACAGTCATCACCTTACTCCTGCTGTCCCTAACCACAATGCCGATCCCCATCATTCTTTTTTCAGAATCAAAAGCTGCATCAAAGTTTAGTTTAAAGAAAGGATCACACGGAGGCCTCCACTGCACAACAGAATTTTGCAAGGAAATATTCTCTATACTGCTAGGAACTTTCAAATGTAATTCTTTATAGACTTCAATATCATCTATTGCTGTTTGAATTAGAACCAAAGGACTAAGAAATTTATTGTGAAACACAAAGCTGTTCCTTCTAGCCCAGATTTTATAAAAAATGGCAGCCACTTGGTCTACTAAATGAGTCTCTAATCTGTTCGTCAGGTCCTCCCATAGTAAATTAAAATCTGGGTAATAAGAGCTCCATTTCTTAAGAGGACTGGCTTCCTCCCCCCAGACATCCATGGAAGCTGGGCAGCTCCACAGAACATGAATAATAGACTCTACTCCCCTCTGGCAAACAGGACACAACTCATCACTAATGATCTTTCTTTTCTTCAGAAGCTGCTTAGTTGGTAGAATAAAATTAAGCGCCTTCCAAATAAAAAGCTTAGTCTTCCCTGGACTCGTTAACTGCCATAGTTTTCTCCAAAGCACATCACCCCTTCCTTCATTCGAAGTTTCTCCAGTCAACTGTTTATGTAAAGAACAGTCCAGAAAGTATGCACTCTTGACTGACAAAATACCCTTTTCGCTTTTGCCCCAAATCAACTTATCACTAGCATCCCTTAAACTAATAGGAATACTAAGAATAAGATGAGCCTCCTCCATACAGAAAATATCTTCTAGTAGATCCTTATTCCACTTGCCACTACCATTCCCCACCCTCCACTAGAAAATATCTTCTAGTGAAAATGCATTTGAGCTAAAAATTCCGGGCTTGAATCATTATAGATTGGAAAAGCTGAGGGCTGCCTACTTTAGGAATTAACATGAACAACATGCCGTTTATTACTCAATTTGTGAAAGCATCAAGCTCACGGTTCTATCCGACACAACTTCTAGGAATTATTTTTGCCCTTGTAGTGGCTGAACACTCGAATAAAAAGGCAATATATATATAGACACACACACCTTATGAATAGTTATACGTATTTAATCAAGGTACTTGTTTTATTATTTTTTATATTTTTTTAAGTGGAATCTATTTTTTTACAATGGCTTGTTTATTTGAAGCTGGTACAAATCATTTTTCAATTTGTGAAATTACAATACTATCTATCTGTACTTTGCAGCATGTCTGAGCTCTTGTGATCCAGAAAATTACTTCCTGGATGCTTTGCCAATGCATAAAGACGAGAAATTCAGAGCTAGAGCTCTAGCTGTTGCAGCTCTAAATTGGTTAAACTTAAAGAACAAAATGTTTCCGAGAGCATTGCATCGTCAGATACAAGGCAGCAACAATTAAACTTTTAGCCAAAATGGGTCATAAACCCATTTACGACAGGTTGACGTGGCAGCTTTCACAATTAATTAATAAACGATATGGTAGTACTCATCATTAGGGGTGCTATCTGCACCCTACGGGTCGAGATAGCCCCCTCTTCATTCCCACATGAGTGGGGACCGGTGGTTTTCCAGATGATACCCGAGTCTCACATTACTTAAATATGAGACATATATCATCTTGACTTTATATATAAAGGCTATTAATTATATTTACGAATTTAAATTTAAAAACATATTTTCAATCACTTTTAAATTTAAAAATAATTTGTTCACCCAATGGATTGAGAGTAGGTGAGAGGTTGGGCGGATAAGATGCTTGACCCCACCCCCACCTCCCAAGGGTGGAGTGTGGCAGTCAAACTATTACCTCCACATGGTATGGGGCGGGGTGTTGGGAAGGGTCCATCCCAACCCACATTATGTGGGTAGCTCTCTTAGTCTATAATTTCTCTTTCAAAACTACTCTAACAAGGAATCTCTCGACTTATGATAGTCTGATATAACAACATTGAAAAAAAAATATTAATATTTTGACATTTTGTGTTTACGATGGATTTAATAAGACTTGTAAATAGAATCACTCGTACGGGCATCCTATAAATTTTTTTTTAGTACTTTTTCTCTTTAATTTTCTTTTCAATTATTTGATCTATGGATGTTGGATCCTAAAGTTAGAATATTTAGGTGCAAACAAATTTAAGGAACCATCAAATGGGAAAGTTTTTTTTTTAATTATCCAAATTATATTTACATTAAACTCAAAATATACATTGTTTTTTAAAAAATAAATAAATATTTTCATATAATTACCCTCTTTTTATATAAGAAAGAATAATTTTAATTTAGAGGTTACAAGAAATAGCAAAACTAGTATAAAAACTATAGACAAAGGAGATTTTTGCGAAGAAGATCATAGATTAAGGGCTGATTTGGATACCCAAACCCAAATTATCTCATCTCAATTATAATTTTTTCAAATTTTCACATAAAATATAATTAACAATTTAACTTTTTTTCTAAAATAAAAAATATATAAAAATATTTTATTTAACTTTTAACAAAATATTTTATCTTATCTCATTTAAACTATGTAACTAAATAAGGTCTTAGATAGAAAAAAATTTCAATGCACATGATTTGCAGTCCGATTGATAAGTTATAAAGAGTCAATCCTACGGAATACGTGTGTGGGATATAGAGCACTTCCAATGATTTTTATATTTTATTATTTAAAATATATCACAAAAATTTACTTATTTTATTTTAGTTAATCTGTTTACAATATATCAAACATTAATTTATTTGTTTTTTTTTTTTATCTATATCTACATCATTAAGATATTCTATCTTAGTAGTTCTTTTTTTTATTCAATTTAAATACTTTTATAACTATCATTAAATTTGTAATATATTTGGATCTTTTAATATTTCTCATATATTAATATGAACACAATATTTCTATGTTGCCAAAATGATTTCAACGGCCCAATAAAAAATTAAAAAGAAGATGAAAAAATCTCATTCAGCCTTTTTTTTTTTTTTTGTACTTTTTATCCTTTTATCATGCTTTGAAAAAAATTTAACATTTATTAAAATAAAATTTTCTAATAATATTATAACTTTTCATGTTTTATAAATAAAAGTGTAAATGGTAGAAATATAAAAAATGATTAAGAAAAATAATAAAAAATTTTACGTAGATGAATAGTGCATGTTAAATATTTAGAAAAACTTTACGTCATATTGTATTTTAAACTTAAATCATTTTTAATGATTTTTCTTTGTTTTAATTTTTTATGATTATTTCTTAATTGCATGAGATTAATTTTATTAATTTTTCATTACATATTGCATAAATGCAGGGACGACCGGACAAAGTCAAGATCAAAATATTGAGGGCTAAAATTTTTGGATTGAAACAAGTTGTTCGATTGGCTTGCAGTAGTAGTCTGTAGTACCATTAGTAGATAAAAAATAAGCCAGGGAAAAAAATAGAAAAAAAAAACAGAGAGAAATATACCTAAATAAAATTTAAGTAAATATATTTACTTTTTTAATTAAGTATTTCCTTTAAATTATCAAAGTTTTATTATTTGATAGAGACTTTATAAAAAAAAAATGATCAAAATATAAATAAAATAATATGACTAATTGAACTTCAATCGGGATGAAATAATTTGAGAATACAAGGTTGTTATTGTGGAAAAAAGTAGCGGCGAAGTCCAGAAGAAGGACAAAAAGTGATAGGAAGCTGAGGTCAATTGTTTCCATAAGAAGGTCTTACAATCCAACTGTAATTTATTTATAACTTATCAATAAAATAATATATATTTTTTTAAATTTAAATAATATGACAAGAAAAATTAGTCATATTAAACGACATATTATCATGACTCAGTGCCATTCTAAAGTCGCCTTTGAGGGTGGTAAGTAGGATGATAGTTCATGTTAGCGGTTTGCCAATTCGTCACATGTTAAATTATGAGTATTTTATCCTAGACATTTATTTAGATTGTGTTTAGATATTGAGTTTAACTGAATTCAGTTAAATTTTTTATGAATAGTAGTGAATTAAATAGAGAGAGTGAGTTATGTAAAATCTATCTAAAATGAGTTTAGATGTTAAGATGAGTTTAGTACTATTAATGAAAAATTAAAAAAAATTATGGGTCACACGTATAAAGATGTATTGAATTAAAAAAGATTGTAGGTCCCACGTGTAAGGAGGTTTGAATTAAGATGAGTTTAGTAATTTAGGAGGTGGGTATTTGGATATTAGATTCAGTTTAAAATTAGACTGAACTGACTTGATCTCAGCTGAATCTTGCAACCAAACGGTGCCTAATTGTCTTGAACAAAATATCTTATGGCATTATTTTTAGATATGTTTATAATATAATTCTATAACTTTTTGAGTTTGTTATTTTTCAATTACTAATTATAATAAATTAAACCAAAAACAAAGATGAAGTATATTATAAAAAACAATGTAATTAAAAAATGGACGATGAATAGATTTTTTTAAAAAAATAATGAGTAATGCTACTCATCATCTCAATTCAAATGTTCCAAATTTTTATATAAATGATTAAATTCATGGTCGAAAAATTGAATATAGCTTCTCAACAATTTGGAGAATTATATACACAAGCATATATATGTTATTAGAAGTGTTGTAAATCGTGTGTTAGATAGATGTTTTTACTAAGAAATAAAAATTCTTGATTTGTAAAATAAATTTGAAATTTGAAATCTTCAAAATCAAATATTGCAATTTGTTGTGTAAGTTGTGTGAATAAAGCGTTCCACACGCTTTCCACACCATTAACATGGCAGGTAAGGAATCAATTAACAACTACAGGAATTGACATGAACAACATGCCGTTTATTACTCGATTAGTGAAGCATCGAGCTCATGGTTCGAGCCTACACAACTTGTAGAAATTATTATTGCCCTTTGTGGTGGCTGAAGACTTGAATAAAAAGGCAATATCTACCTCAATATATAGTTAAATGTATATCACCATGTACTTGGTGTATTCTATACTCATCATCTCAAATAAAAGAATCGGTTCCAAGAAGAGAATTACTACGTACGTACAAAGTTCCTAGCCAACTTCATGAAAAATTACAATACTCTCTGTCTGTGCACTGCAGTATGCTTGAACCCTCCTTGTGATTCAGAAATTACTTTCTGTAAGCAGCTTTGCCTATTAGCATGCACAGTTAATTAGTAAACCAAACAGTAGTATTCATCGAGCCTCCATTACCGAAAAAGTTACACTGTTTATTGAGCAATTTTCTGTCAAGTTAATTGTTGGATTCCTGCCCACTGTAAAAGCAGGTTGCTTGGGTGTAAGCAGAGGTACATGTTCATTACTGATCATTGAGACCACATCAAGCATGGTAGGTCGATCAACTGGATTTTCTTGAACGCAAAGTAGCCCGATGTTAATGTATCTCACTAGAATAGAAGTGGAAGTTGGATACCCTATCGTTGAATCCATCAACTCCAAGCTTTGATCATCTCTCCACAACTCCCAAGCCTGTATTCATTTCATGTCAATGAAAATTTCATTAAAAATTAGGAGTATTTCAGTTTATAACTTACAAAATAGATTCTCTACAATTGCCTGACCAAATTGGCGGTCTGATTCTAGACATAGATAGCACGTCATGTGGGCTCTACAACTTTTAATGAAAGCATTGTTAGGATTTTTTAGCAATGTTGACCACACAGGCACATTTAAAATTGTCTATCTCTTTTTGCATTGGATCATCCAATACATTTGGACAATTAAAAAGGATCCTAATTTATAAATTATTAATGTAAAAACAGAAAAGACATAATAAGGTATAAAAGTTACACACATATCCAAGAAGATTGAGTGACCCGTGGTTATAAAAGCCTGTGTTCTTCTTCCCACTCACAATCTCGAGTAGCAATACTCCAAAGCTGAAGACATCAGACTTTATCGAATACAGACCCTCCATGGCATATTCGGGAGACATGTAGCCGCTGCATTCCAAAATTCAGTGCTTAGTAGTTTGCTAAGTAAATTTAGGTGGCACTTGCAAATATGGGATGCATGTGGAATAGATTGCATACTTACAAAGTTCCAACAATCCGATTTGTGTTTGCTTGTAATTCATTATCTCCAACTATTCGAGCCATGCCAAAATCTGATATTTTAGGGTTCATTTCACTATCCAAGAGAATGTTACTGGGTTTCATATCTCTATGTATAATTCTTAATCTTGAATACTGATGAAGATAAAGGAGACCTTGAGCAATCCCTTCAATAATGTGAATGCGTGTACCCCAATCTAACATTTGTTTCTTAGCTGGATCTGTTTAAATGATGCCACAAAGGAAATCAACATTCAAGAACCCAGAATTATATACGTGTGCGTGTGTGTGAGTGAATAATTTTTATACAAATGTATGTATATAATAAGCGTCAAGACGACTAAATAAGGACGCACCGAAAAGGTAGAAATCCAAACTTTTATTGGGCATGTACTCGTATATTAGTATTTTCTCATCTCCTTCAATACAGCAACCCAAGAGCTTGACAAGATTTCTATGTTGAAGTTTTGCAATTAGTGTTGTCTCATTTCTAAACTCCTCAATCCCCTGTCCGGATCTTTTTGAAAGCATTTTCACTGCAATTTCCTGCCCCCTAAGTAACTTCCCCTGTAAAAGAGAACCATAAACTCTTTAAACTTCCTACAAAGTTTACCGTATTTTTTTAAGCACATTCATTTAGCAGAATGGAATATACATACCTTGTAGACAGGTCCAAAACCTCCTTCTCCAAGCTTATTTGCAGTTGAGAAATTATCGGTTGCAGCTAATACGCTTTCATAACTGAATAGCGGTAACTCAACATCCTTCTTTCCTCTTTTCTTATCACTATCTTGGCAGTTTGTTCCATCACTGATTGCATGAATTTCAGTACTAAGATCAAATAACATTAGATCATTGCTTGAAGCTGCCGTCTCTCCTGTTTTGCACAGAATGATGCGAGTTTTGTCATTTTAATGGAGAATCAAGTGTTTGCTCTGATAAAATCAATGAAAGAAGTTTTGGAATATGCTGGAGAGACTTGCGGGAGTTCTCTTGGAAACTTGGTTCAGATGATTTCAAAAGCACGAAGAATATCTTCACCAATTGACGAGAAAATACGTTGAGAAACACTCCTAAGAACAAGCAAATGTCGCAGGTTTCTTGTTCTAGATTTTGGTTGAGCATTTTGTTGTTGCTAGTGATCCACTCACCCATAAACAAAAAATAAAAAATTGGAACTTTTTAAGGATTTGTATGTAATGTTAGAACTTACCTTTGTGTTTGAGCTTTCTCTTGATTGAGAAACAAACGGATAGGCATAAGATTAGCCCTGTTGCAGCTACCAGCACAGCTACAATCACCCATACTTTCCATTTGGTTCCTGATTATGATGATAGGAATGACCATTAGCTCTATCAGAACATAATTACATTTCGATTCAGTAAGAAGATAATGAAAACACAAGTGAATTTCATCTTTTTCATCTTGCCTTTGGTACTAATTTGAGGCTCATCAGCAGAAAGTCTGAGATATATATCTTGTCCAGCCTCACCACCATCCGAGGGCTGTTGCATGTTCAAAAGAGCTCCTTCCCATATCAGACACCCGCTGCTGTTATGAGTATAAGCCGTGCAAGAACAATTATTCATGCAAGCTAATTCACATCTCCGAGCACTCACTGCCGAATATGCTTTCCAGTTAATTGGCGATGTGATATTGGGTATTTTCTGAAACCAATCTTTTTTGGCATTACGATTTTCACATTGCAAAGGGTGTCTCCTCAAACAACCACTGGACCAGTCGTTTAGTGTGGTCTGAGTATCTGAAAATGGTTCAAAACCTTTTGGACAATCACAAGGATGAGATGTATTATCATGATATATGCCAAATGCACCACACAAAGCATAGACATCAGATAGTGATTTTGGATTAGCCCAAAGTAGATCCCACGGATCAGACTTCGACTCATTAGCGGACAGCCATGTTTTTTGCTCGAGTTGTCCGGTAGAATCAATAAAAGATATTGACATCATAGAAGAATTATATAGAGAGTAATTAAAATAGGTTTCATTTGCATTTGACACAAAACTGTAGTTATATATAGGATTCGACCTCATCCAAGGAAGAGAGCCGAAAGTTTCTCCATTCCAAACTCCAGTACTCCAATAAACTTGGGACCTGTTCCACTGCAAGATAAACTCACTGCTTCCATTTGGGTATATCCTCAACGATAGTGAGAACGGACCCAGTGATGGATCATCTGAGTTTTTCCATGAAATAAGTTGCTTCGGTACTTTTCCAGCTTTATCGATCCCAAGCTTTCCACCTGGCATCCATGTATCAGTTGGGTGGTCGAAACTCTCCCAAAATATAGTAGAAAGGTTCGATCTATCTCTTAAAACAAAATTTCCATCATCAAGAAGTGCTGCTTCAGTTGAGTTTGAGGGAAGATTCTCTAAATTTGTGGACCAAAATGGTTTCTTGGAGGAAGCTTCAAGAAGAACAAGATTGCCATCCTCTGAGAATTCGAGTCTTGAAGTAGAAGGGTCAGACAAATGGTTTTCTCTATTTGCTACCCAAACAATCTTCTGACCCACTAAGCGTTTAAACCATATCCCCAGGTAGAATTTTGGAGGAGTACCTCGTTCGAAGAATCCGAGTTCATATCTGCCACTCTTAGATGAGATGCTGTCGGTATTCATCGCTGAGAGGGACTGACCTTTCGAAAAGGTATCATCTGTGTTAACGGAGAAGCATGCTCTGAGGAATAGAAGCAGAACAAATAAGAGGAATGGCCTGGTACCATCAAGACCCATATCCCTCACTAACATACAGCAGCTAGCACTGCAAATTCAAATTGTAGTTACAGAAAGATGGCTTAAGACTGAGGATGCTAGAAATAATCGAGTGTACAAGAAAACTTTTGAATAAGGAAAGTTATATGGACATTATTGTCCGTATATTGTTAGATAGTTCGTTGCCGCCCCCTTTGACTTGACCCATTCACTCAACTTCTCCGACCGACTTAACTCTGTAATTCGAGTGGGTTGTAAACGAAATTTAACTCACGCCATCTAATTTTGATTGCGAATAGTTTTTTTGTGATAATAAATTAATTATAAAAATTTATTTTTTTAAATATTTCATTAATATAATTTTTTAAAATTTTAATATAAAATAAAATAAATTTAACCTTTATTTATTTTTATAAATAAATTAAATTAAATTAAAATTAAAATTTAATTATTTATATTATATTCTTAACAATTTTAATATAAACAAGCCGAGCTTGATCAACCATGACTCGCCTACACTTTTTCTTTTTTTATCTAAAAGTATACCTCGGCTACACTTTGCTGATTTATAGTTTTAATTTTATGTTCTTAAACTAAAATTTCATCGTCAACACAAGATGTTGTGTTCTTTCTTTTTCTCAAATAATGACGCAAATACCATTATTTTACGATATGCTTGGTTTATTAAAATAATTGTTAAAATAATGTCACAAACTGATATAATTTGTTTATATTAAAGCATTCTCATCTAATGTTCTAAAACATGGTTATCTTTATAATTTAAGGAGTTAACTTTTTTGACAAAATAGACACTCTATCCAATTTTCTATTTTAAGGTATAGGTTTAGAGTGTGAACAGTGACTCTCCAAATAGTTAAAGATGAGAAGTCACTATTTATTCTTTAAATCAATTTTTATTTATATTTTATAAAATCTAATTAAAGATGTAGAAATATAGTAGTAGAAATAATAATAAAAAAATAGAAAATGATTATTTTTATATAATAGAGAAATAATAAGGAAGAGATGTATTAGGTTTTTTTTTAAAATGAGTAAAATTCAAAAAAGAAAAATTATAGGAAGTGTGATTTCTAGCTAAAATTTAAGAAAAAATATAGTAAACTGGATGTAAATGTTTTTAAATTGATTTTACAGTAAAAATAGCTTAAATTGTATTAATTTATAAATTTTATTTTTATGAAATATTTTTATGAACCTATCAATCCTCTAGTTTTACTATTCATTTTACTATAGATTAATCTGATGGTACCACTTTATTGTAAAAAAAAAAAAAAACTAAATTTTCTTTTTGTTACTTTAAAGTTTTCATGAATTTTTATTTTTATATAAAATAAATTGTAAAACAATTATAAAAAAGAAAAAAAAAAATCTCGCTTGACAAGTCTATAATAGTCAGAAGCCCAAATATTTTTACGAAAAGAATTGGAACAAAATGTACGGCGCCTGACAAGGAAAAATCTGCAAGCTGCGTAAATTCTTTGTGGACCCAATGGGAAGGTGATTTTATTTAACGAACATATATCATACGTTGCGTAATTTTCTTGAATAGAATATCGCGTGGCATTATTTGTAACGAAATTTTAGCACAATTTGAAAAAATGGAAGGTAGACTAAGGCCAGAAGCCCAGATGAGAAATTTCAGGGAAGCTGTTGATGTGAATTCATTAATAGATGTTGGTTGTATGGGTAACCCCTTTCACATGGTCAAATAGAAAGAGGCGGGAAATAGGGTAATAATATGTGACACAATCTATTAATCCAATACGAACACGATACAATAAAAGTGGGTTTAAATTTAGTCTTATCGAGTTCGTATCAAAACGAGTTGACATGTTAAGACGCGATTGCTTAACATGTCACTAACGGATTAATCCGTTATCCGTTAAAAAACTAAAAATTATACTTATGTCCTTCTATCTAAAAACATAAAAAAGATAAAACAAAAAGCTTTTGTGATTTATTTGTAACCTTACACACATCGTAATGCTATTTGTAAACAATGAGGACTTTGGATAAATAAAAATATTTAGTTATGGAATAGTAGAATTACGGATAACTTGGTTATAAGAGTACAAAAAATGAATTTGGACAAGTTAACTAAAGATATAATGGAGTTGAAAATCAACAAGAGCAATGAGGACACTACACCATCTTCTGTTGGCTCATAATTTGTTTAGATTTGTATGTGTATCATCATATTTAGAATTATAATATTAATATTTACAATGCACTATGTAGTATGCAAGACTTTGTGAGTTTGTTACTTTGTTTTATTGTTTATCATATCTGATATTGTTGGAATTTTCATTTTAATTTCGGTATATTTATTTTTGGATTGTAAATTTGTAATTATAGTTAGTTTTATATTTTTTTATAGATATTGTGATTTTAATATTTATATAAAAGTAATCAGGTTAAACGAGTTAAGGGGCCGTGTTCATATCCATTAATATAAATGGGTCATAACGAGTCGTGTCGTATTGTATTAACCTTTTCGTATGGAACGGGTTAGGTCGGGTCAGACCGGGCTGTTATTTTAATGGGTCATGTTCAGGTTGAAATTTTTGACATGAAACTCTTAACAGGTCTTGTTTGGGTTGACCCATTAACTGTGATGCACATGTTTTGACACGACACGAAGACGACCCGTTAACACGATTTGACACCCCTAGGGAGAAGAGGATACCAGAGGTATCTGAAGCCTTAAAGAAATTGCAAGATGAAGAGGATGGGTGGGATTGGAATCAAGTTAGCATTTTACAGGGAGAATTAAATCAGTTGTTAAAGCAAGAAGACTTAAAGTGAAGGCAGAGGGCCAAATCAAACTGGTCTAAATCAAGGGCCAAGAATACAAGATTTTTCCATAGCTGTGCAACATAGAGGAGGCATAGAAATCAGATTCTTGAGATAAAAGATTCTAGTATATGTCTTACAACTGATCAAGATGCCATCAAAGAAGCTTTTGTGGAGCACTTCAACAACATTTTTTGCTCTAATAACCCTTGTAACTGGGCTATGGAAAATGGATCGGGAAGTTTGGGGCCTCGAGTTAATAGGAATAGAAGTGAGGAGATGGACAGAATGTTCACAAAAGCTGAGGTGGAATGGGCTCTTTTTCATATGGATCCATTGAAAGCTCCAAGGCCAAATGGTTTTGGTCCTTGTTTCTTTCAAGAAAATTGGGAGGTGATGGGGCCAAAAGTGACAGAGGCTGTTTTGGAGTTTTTAAATGGGGAGAGGTTTGTAGATGAAATTTATATGACTACTATTGTTCTGATTCCTAAGCTGGAGAGATCTATTAGTGTTAGTGATTTTAGATCAATAAATTTGTATAATGTTATTTACAAACTTATTGATAAAACTCTAGCTAATAGATTAAAGAATATACTGTCTGAGGTAATCTCTTATAATCAAAGTGCTTTTATTCCTGGAAGATTGATTACGGATAATATTATGATTGCTTATGAGGCTTTACATTCAATGAGAAATAGACAAAAGGGGAAGAAAGGTAGTGTAGCAATTAAATTGGATATGTCTAAGGCTTATGATCGGGTTGAGTGGCCTTATTTGAAAGCTGTTATGGAGAAGCTGGGCTTTAGTAGTAAATGGATTAATCTTATAGTGGTGTGTGTATCTTCATCAAGTATTATGTGCTTGTTAATGGTCAATGCAGTAGGGTTTTTGTGTCATCAAGGGGTTTAAGACAAGGGGATCCATTATCCCTCTATTTATTTTTATTATGTGTAGAGGGACTTACTGCTATGCTACATATGGCTGAATCAAGAGGGCATATTAAGGGTGTGGTGGTGAGTAGAGGAGGGACAAGTATTAATCATCTAATATTTGCTGACAACTGCATTATCTTTTGTAAGGCTATGGTGAAGTTTGGAGGGCTTTAGAGGGCATTCTTAAAACCTATGAGGAAGCATCTGGCTAGCAGTTAAATATGCAAAAGACTTCTATGTTTTTTAGTTCTAATACAGACAAAGAGGGAAGGGAGGAGTTGGTGGGTATCATAGGGGCTAGAGTTTGTGGGGATGCTGAAAGCTATTTGGGTTTGCCTTCCATGGTAGGTAGAGCTAAGTACAGTGCTTTTAGTAGTATAAATGACAGAGTGGGAAAGCGATCGATTCTTGGCAAAATAAATTTTTGACTCAAACAGGGAAAGAGGTTCTATTAAAATCTGTTGTCCAGGCCATTCCTATATATACTGTCTATTTTTAAAGTACCAAAGAAATTATGTACTAAAATATCTCAAATGATGGCTTGTTTTTGGTGGGCGTATCTTAATAACAACAGGAAAGTTCATTGGAAGGAATGGGGTAGGGTGGGGGTAGCTAAAGAGAAAGGGGGTATGGATTTTAAAGATATGGAGAATTTTAACTGTGTTATGCTTGCAAGACAATTTTGGACGCTGCTTACATCTCCAAATAGTTTGGTAGCTACAGTGATGAGAGAAAAGTACTATAAACATGGTGATATACTTAGCGTTGAGTTGGGGAGTGCACATTCGCTTATATGGAAAAGTGTCTGGGGGCCCTAATTAGAGCTGGGATGATATGGCGGGTGGGTAATGGGGATAATATTAGGATTTGGAAAGATAGCTGGTTACCAATGCCTTTCACACATCAATTACAGTCTCCAGTTAAAATTTTAGACAATGATGTTAGAGTTAAAGATCTATTGGGTCTAGCAGGAAGGTGGAGGGATGAGGTGATAGATGATATATTTTGTAAAGAAGATGCAGAATTTATTAAGGGGCTTATAGTAAGTAGAAGAGGGTGGTTTGAGGACAAATTAATATGGGTCAATCAAGGAATGGTCTATTCTCAGTGCCAGTCAGGTTTGGTAAATATGTTTTATCTCAAAATTCTCATCTCAACTTAAAATTTTCATCTCATCATTACAACTTTTCCAAATCTCCACACAAAATATAATAAATAATTTAACTTTTTCAAATCTCAATACAACTTTTTCAAATCCCAAAACAATAATAATACTAAAAATAATATTTTAAACTTTCATCTCAAACTCAAAATTTTCATCTCTACCCCCAAACCATTATTTTCAGTGCAAGTTAAAGGAGGCTCAGTTGGGTGAAGGTTCTGAAAGAGAATTGAAATCTGATGGGTGGAAAAGGCTGTGGGAGCTTAAAGTTCCTAATTTAGTCAAAGTTTTTATGTGGAAGGCGTAAGTGAAGCATTACCAATTAGAAGAAATCTATTCAAGAGCAAAATTATTGATTCTGGGCCATGTCCAATCTATCTACAATATGCATAAACAAGTAGTCATATTCTTTGGAATTGTGTGGGAGCTAAAGATGTATTGTCAGAGGTAGATAGTCCTTTTCAGAAAGACAATTGCTGGGATTTGGAGTTTGTGGAAGTTTAAGAGCAGTTGATTCAAAAACATACCAAGTCTGAGTTGGAGTTGGCTGCCTGTGTGTTGAGGAAAATTTGGTTTAGAAGGAACAAACTTGTTTTTGAAGGCTTGTGTGACAGTCCTCAAAAGGTGTGGCAGAGTGCAAGGGTTGATCTGGATTGTTTTCAACAATCTCAAGCTTCAAGTATAGTTGAGTCTGCTGAGGGGAGGGATAGGGGAAGCAGTGTGGTCTAGCACAAACCAAGTGTTGATTGGTATAAGGTAAATTAGGATGCTGCCTATGATGCACAAAGGATGACCATAAGGGGTGAGATAGTGGTAAGAGACAGTCAAAGTGATCTCATTGCAGCAGTTGGATGGTCAAGAGGTTATGTAAGAAGTCCTGTTCACGCTGAGATTTTAGTGTTGGAGAGGGCTACTGAGTTGGTTGCTGAAATGGGTTTGCAGAAAGCTGTCTTCGAAGGTAATGCTCAAGTGGTGATCAATGATATCAAGTGCAAAGAGGTGAACTACTCATGGTATGGACAGATTATTGAAGACCTTAAATGCTTTTTTTGTGATGAAGAGAGGTGGCAGATCCAATTCATCTCCAGAAAAGAAGACCAAGATGCTCATATTTTGGCTAAATTAGCATTAAATTATGTTGAGGAAGTGGTTTCGTTAGAAGAGGGTCCTAGTGAGCTGTTGAATTGTATTGAGTTTGAGAAGTCTGTCTTGGCTATTTGAGTTTAATTAAAAAGTGATGTTTGTTGATTAAACAAAAATGTTTATTTTCTCAAAAACGCATTATGTTTATAATATAATTTTATGGTTTCTTAAATTTGTTATTCTTCTATTACTAATTATAATAAATTAAATGGTACGTAATATTTAATTTATAATATTTAAATTTTAAAACTTTTCTCTTAAATTAAATTATGTCATATAAACATTTTATTATATGTGTTATCCATACCAACTTATAATTAAATTTGTTCCCTTACAAATTACTTTAAACTTAAATGATTAAACTCGTAATCGACAAATTGAATAATGTGGCTAAATAAATCTGGAGAATTATATATATTATTAAAAGTGTCTTGAACGGTGTCAAAAACTTCTTTATAGACACATTAAACATATTGCTGATGTCAAAGCCTCACATATCAATTTAGGTTCAAATATATATATATATATATATATATATATCAATTTAGGTAAATGATATGTTGCGCACTAGAATTATGAATGGCATAATTCTTCTGTACTATTTCCAGATTGAGTTTATTCAAAACGCTAGATTAATATTGAAGGGGAGAAAGAGAACAAAGATAGAAGAAATAATATTACTTGTTGTTACCATCAAGGTGGTAGTCCAGTTGGTATAATCTGATATTTTATAGTTTCAAGATTAGAAATTTGAGTCAGGACTAAGTTGAAATCACTTGAGATAGTCATGGGATGGGCTTTAGACTAACTGGATAGTTTGAGGGTGAATTTTTTGTCTGCATCAAATCCCGGCCTGCTGTAAAAGCAGGTTGCTTGGGTACACTACTAATCATTGAGACCACATCAAGCATGGTCGGTCGATCGGCTAGACATTCTTGAATGTAGAGTAGCCCAATATTAATGTATCTCACAAAAATAGAAGTGGAAGATGGATACCCTATCTTTGAACCCATCAACTCCAAACTTTGACCATCTCTCCACAACTCCCAAACCTGTATTCATTTCAAATCAATGTAAATTTCGTTAGAAATCAAGTATTGTTTAGTTTATAAATTATAATATGGATCCTTTATAATTGACTGACCAAAATGGATGGTCCAATTCTAGAAATAGATAGCACATCATGTGGGCTCTACAACTTTTAATGCACTAGCAACGCAAGATTTTTTAGCAATGTTGACACACATGCGCATTTAAAGTTGTCTATTTATTGGATCATCCAATACGCTGGGACAATTAAAGAACACTAGGACAATTAAAAAGGGTCCTAATTTATAAATTATTAATGTAAAAAATGAAAACGTATTAGGATATTAAAGTTACGCACATATCTAAGAAAATTGAGTGACTCATGATTATAAAAGCATGCATTCTTCTTCCCACTTACAATCTCAAGAAGCAATACTACAAAACTAAAGTCTAAACACATTAGACTTTATTGAATACAAACCCTCTATAGCATATTCGGGAGAGATGTGGCGCTGGATTCCAAAATTCAGTAGCACTTGCAAATATGGGATGCAAGTGGGATAGATTAAATACTTACAAAGTTTCAACAATTCAATTCGTGTTTGCTTGTATTTCATTATCTCCAACTATTCGAGTCATGCCAAAAATCTGATATTTTCGGATTCATTTCATTTGCATGCGATGATTGATTAGGGATTAAGGTTTTATTTTGTGTATCAGGATCTGGTACTAATTCTTGTATTGAGGGAATGATTAGTGATTTTTCGTATTAATTTATACGTTGATGCAAAGTTAATGGTATTTTGTGCAAAACTCCTATGTTCTTGTTGCAAATTTATTTGTTTGTATTTGGTTTATCCCTAAGCGGGGGACCAACAGCTAGTTGTCGTGGTAAAGTTGTTCCTACTTTTGAAGAAAATGGTAATTCAAAAATTGGGTTTCGATATGATAAATCAAATTCCAGATGACAACAATCTCGGTGACCTTTGTGAAGATGACCATGGTTTCTTTTGTTCTGGTGATTCCTTTGATCCAAATCTCCTCTATTTCCTTAATTTTGAATCCTGGCTTTCTATTTGTTGCTGTTTACTGTTGTCTTCTGTGACTTATTGACGCTTTACTCTGCAGCCAATAGTTTACAACGCTTAGATGGTTTTGGAGGTGATGATATTGACAAGCTTGCTATTAATGAGCTCTTTGAGGTAGTTCCACTCTTTACTGGTCTAAGTGGTGGTGGTGGTGATACTTTGGAATCAAGATTGAGATATCTATAAATGAGCAAGTAGTTGTATTAAACTTATTTTAAACAAGTTTTGCAAAATGGTCAATTTGCTAAACTTGATTTTAACTATGCTATATTTTAGACTAATCTTTTTGTTTTCTAATCTATCTAAACATGTAATTATTATACTTTACTAACTTATAATTATCCAAAGATATTTGCTAAAATTTGCTTTTTGTTTCAATGCATTAAATTATTCATTAATCAATCTTTCTTTATTTTTGATAAAAAAACCATATTATTTTTTACCAAACTAAACAAACGCCCGACCTAGTATATATATACATACATATATATATATATATATATATATATATATATATATATATAACTTTACTAATAATCACTTCCTTAATTGTTAAAAAAATAAATAAAACATTTGAACGATAAATTTGAGCAATAAGGTGGAAGGGGCAGGGAACATTTTCCTAAAAAATATATATTAGTACTTTGACTCTTTTAATGAATATAACAGCTCCAGACTATGAGATATGTTACACACTAGAATTATAAATGGCATAATTCTTCTATACTATTTCCAGAGTGAGTTTATATGCATCTCACCATGCACTTGTTGACTCTTCACCTGAAATAAAATAATCTCTTCCAAGAGAGAATTGCTACGAAGTTCCTATCCGACTTCTTGAAATTACAATACTATATTTCTGTACTCTGCAGCGTGTTTCAGCTCTTGTAACCCAGAAAACTACTTTCTGGATGATTTGCTTGCGCATAAAAACAAGAAATTCAGTGCTGGACCCATTTAAAATGGGTTCACGTGGCAGCCTGCACAATTAATAAATAAACGAAAGGGAAGTACTCATCGAGCTTCCATTATCGAAACAGTTACACTGTTTATTGAGCAATTCTCTGCAGAATTAATCGTCGGATTTGTGTGCATCAAACTCCGGCCTTATTGAAGCAACAAATTCTTCAGAATTACAGCAAGGCTGTAACCGCAACTTGCCAACACACCAAGCACCCTCTGAGTGCATCAAATTCTTGCTCAGGTTCTTGAGTGCAAAACTTCGCGTGAAGTTTGGAATACTCTTTCTTCTCTCTTTTCGGCACAATCTTCCGCCCACATTATGCAAACCCAGTTCCAGTTGGCTACCTTGAAGAAAGGCTCTGAATCTATTTCCGAATATTTTCACAAAGCTACAGCACTTTCTTCCTCTCTCAGTGCTGCTGGGCGTCCCATTTCCCCATCCGAATTTATCATCTACCTCTTAGCTGTCTAGGTTCGGACTACGAATCCATTGTCACCTCCATTACAACTCGTCCTAACTCACTTTCTCCTGCTCAAGTTTTCAGTTATCTCCTCAATCATGAGTCACGGTTGGCTCATCAAACCCACTCCCTTCTCTCTGCCAGTCTGATTTCTGCTAATCCCACAGTCACTCATTCCTTCTCTGCATCTCCTTCCAACAGAGGCCGTGGTCGTGGTCGGCGAGGCCGAGGTCGAGGTCGTGGTTTTCCCATCCCTCACTCTAATTTTTTCCCCTCTCATTCTCCTCAACGCCCAACGTGTCAGCATTGTCATAAGCCTGGTCACTCTGCCATGTCTTGTTATTCTCGGTTTGATCATGCTTATCAAACCCCTCTTCCTCCCACCCTTCACGCCAACTACACTACTTTTCCCTTTGTTCCACCTTCTATTTCTGACTGGTTTCCTGATACCGCTGCTACAAACCACTTTACCTCTGACTTTTAGGCCTGTTCATCCAGGTTCCAACCCGGAAATCCGGGTAGACCCAAACCGGAACCCGGATTTCAAATCCGGACCGGATTAACCCGGGTCATAAATGGGCCGGAACCCGGATGAATCCGAGTTTTTCAAAACCCGGATTCCGGGTTCCGGATTAAACCCGGTTTTTTTTTTTAAATTTTATTTTATAAACCCATATAAAAGCCTAAATGTATATACAATATTTTCACATGTAGCTCTATTTTTTTATAAAAATCAAAAGAATAAATTTGATTGTACACTTTAGAGGTTGAAAAATAAAAGAATAAACATGTAGCTATGCATGTTTCATTTGTTTGATGCAAAACATAGTCAAAGATGACCAAATTCAGAGAGAAAAAAAATACTCATAAAAACATAGTCAAAGCATAATATTTGTGTTCTAAAAATACTAGATGCATCTAAAAAAAAAAAAAAAACCCAATATTCATCTATGCATGCATCATAATGCAATCCACTATATATTCCATTATTTGCTATATATACATTACAAAATACAAAATTACAATATATAAATTACAAAATTACAATATATAAATTACAAAATCAGATGCATTTCCATCAATTATTTAATCTTCACACCAAATAGCAACTTCAAGTGATTGGACCGAAAGAGATCCTGCAAAAAATAAAAACTTGAGTAAATCCATGGGTAGACTAAGATATGGTGGTTTTCACCGACTCAACCAACTAATATCTCATATTAAGAAAAATATCTTCCAAATAAAGGGCCAAGATGAAATTTCTTCATTCAGTGGATGATTCTCATGATGCATCCCTGTAAACAAGATATCATAGTTTGCTGCAAAACTATAAGCGAAGAAGGGGTGAAACTTTTTTGAGATAAGGAGTTCACATTTGCATTCACATTACTGCTGTGAAGCAGTCGAATGTTTAACAACTGCATTGGTAGATTGATGAGCAAAGTACTTTTGCCTTAGTTTTACATAGGGATACCCAATAAATGATAAAAAGTGGGCAGGTTTCGACAAGGAAAGTATTTCATACCACACTTGGTTGTTCTCATCCAACTCAATCGACAAGGAAAGTGGGCATGGCGTACATTCACTGCAAAAAATAGTTCAGTTGCAGCAGGTTTAATCATAGCATGTCAAGATGATGCAGTAAAAATGCAACTGATGGAACTAAATGATTCTACCTACAGAAGTAGCAAGGAAATTAATACATTCACATGTCATATATAATAAGAGACCAGACATCCAGACCAGTTCAAACATCAATAGATAATGCCCAGTATTTCAAAAGCAAAACTTAATACATTCACATGTCATATAGCCGTTGCAATCTTTTTAAAAATCTTCTAGTGCACGACCACAGCTAATTTGTTTTCACTTCTATTATATAATCCTATATGATTGATTCATTAAATATAAACAACATAATCCCACGAGTGGAGAAATAGGGGAGGGGGGGCTCAGATCACTGCAATAAGGTATATGGAGAGCACTGTAAATCTAGGAAATGTGCAAGCTGGTCTCTAATTACCATATGGTTTAATAAAATGTGCACTTTTTATTTAATATTAGTATGTCTATGTAGGATTTGGAGGATTTCAATGAAAACAAAACAAAAGTAAACTCTTTTGGTTTATAAATGTGGCTATGCACACCAATTACTTAATATTCAATCAGATGCCTCTCTTTCCTTGTTGAATTATTGGCTTGGGAATTTGCTATTCTTGACAAGGGACCTCCACAACCAAAAGAATGGATATATGCTATTTTGCTTTAGTTCTTAACTTATTTCCAAGCATTCTAGGTGTTTATGACAAAATTCACAAGCTGGTTAACAGTCTGGCTTCTCTTTGAATGAAAAAAAAGAATCAATGCACATAGATGAAATGAAACCAATCCAAAGCAAAGCAAATTAAATTAAAGCAAACTAAAAAAAAGATCTCAAAAAAACAGAGAGGACATATCCAAAATTGTTCAGATATAAGGAAAAACAGAGAGGACATTTCGACTCCAATCTGTACAAAAAAAAATTAAAATTAAAAACTGTTCAAAAATTTTAGACAGATATCTGTATGAAATTTCGACTCAGAAAGCAAAACACTTCAACAAAAATACCCATGTAAAACAGAAACCAAAATGACTCAGATCTAAACAAAATCCCTTCAACTCTATCGAGATTTGTTCAGATTTTACGGAAAAAGCAATAAAGAACAAGAACCAAACGGATAAAAAAAAAAAAACCCTAAAACTCCCATTCAACAAAGCACTAGATCTACCAGATCTATCCAAGCACAGAGACCCAGTTCACCAAATCACTAGATCTACCACATTTACATTCATTGTTCACAGATCGGGAGAGAGACTTACCGAAAGGTCACCGGCGATCGAGAGAGACACGGCAGTGAAAAAGAGACGGCGGCCAAAATCCTAGGTTTTCGGCACTCGAGTAGAGCAAGCTTGTTAGGGTTGAAAATATGCACATAACAAAGCTAGGGTTCACCGAGAGAGAGAGAGAGAGAGAGAGAGAGAGAGAGAGAGAGAGAGAGAGAGAGAGAGAGAGAGAGAGAGAGAGAGAGAGAGAGAGAGAGAAGGTTTTTCTACAGGAGATCGTGGTCACTGTGGGGAGTGAAGAACGAAGGAGATTAAGGGGGGCGGCTAGGGTTTCGTGCGTTTGAGAGAGAGAGAGAGATGACTTGGGAAGTTGGGAGACGGGTTACGAGGAGAGAGACCCTTTTTTGAAGTTTTTATACCAACCCGGTTAACCGGGTTATAAAACGGAACCCGGGTTTCATACCCGTGTCCGGACCGAATGTATCTGATTTTACAAATGCGGGGCCCGACCCGGATTTCATCCGGGCCAAAAACCGCAATCGGAAATCCGGTTATCCGGTTTCCGGTCCGGACCGGATAAAAACCGGTCCGGATGAACAACCCTACTGACTTTGCAAATTTGAACCTCAACTCTACTCCTTACACTGGATCGGATCAAGTGAGCATTGGTGATGGATCTATTCTTCCCATTCAAAACACTGGCATGGCTAAGCTTTCTTTCTCTTCTCGTCAATTTTTTCTCAAAAATTTATTACATGTGCCTTTAATCACTCGTAATCTGCTCTCTGTTAGACAATTTTGTCATGATAATGCTGTGTTTTTTGAGTTTCACTCTTCTGGTTTTTTTGTGAAGGATCTATGTACCAAGCAGGTACTTCTTCAAGGCCATGTTAAGGATGGGCTATATGTTCTTCAAGCTGATGCAGCAGCTCAACCACCATCTCTACCTCTCCAACACGGCCTCTCCACTTCCTCTCATGCACTCATAGGAGAACGAACTTCCACTCAGATTTGGCACTATCGTTTGGGTCATCCCAATCCCCGTGTTACCTCACTCACCATTCGAAATTTTCATTTACCTATTTCTACTACTATGTCATCGTTTGTTTGTTCTGCATGTTTACAAGCTAAGTCTCATGTTCTTCCCCATCCTCCCTCTCCTTCTCGTTCCTCATTTCCTTTTCAACTTCTATTTCTAGATGTATGGGGACCAGTGCCTGTGCTGTCCACCAAGAGTTTCAGATATTATCTCTCTATTGTAGACGATTTCACTAAATATATATGGCTCTTTCCACTACATGCTAAGTCTGATGTTATTTCCATTTTTCTTGCATTCTTACATTACGTCAGTAATAACTTTTCTTCTAATGTTATCTCCATTCAGTCTGATTGGGGGGGAGAGCTTCGTCCCCTAAACACGATTCTTAAACAATTTGGCATTTCCCATCGAATTTCCTGCCCCTATTCTCATCCTCAAAATGGGAGTGTCGAGCGACGTCATCGACATATTGTCGAGACGGGACTTTCACTTCTTGCCCATTCTTCCATGCCCTCTGTGTACTGGGCTGAGGCATTTCAAACCGCCACATTTCTCATTAACCGAATGCCCCTCTCTTAAATAATATCTCTCCATTTTAGGCTTTGTTCGACCAAATACCAGATTATTCATTTTTAAGAGTTTTCGGGTCAGCTTGCTGGCCTAATTTAAGGCCTTACAACAAGCATAAAATGGATCTACGTTCCCACCAATGTGTCTTTGTTGGATATGCACCTGATCACAAATCCTACAACTGTTTACATATTCCCTCTGGTCATGTATATATTTCTCGGGACGTTAGATTTGATGAAACAAAATTCTCATTTGATTCTCAGCCATCCTCCTCTAAATCTAGCCTTTCCACTCAGCCACATACCTCTAAGCCCACTTCCCTGACCGAAGGCCCTTTTCATTCCTCACAAAGTTCATCTACCCAGCCTACCTTCTCTACACCTATTCGGCCCACTCCCATTCCCTTACAGCCCATCAATCTTTCACATAACCCAGCCCATCTAACCTTCCCTCCTACCCGATCCATCCACCCTTCTTCTCCAGCTGACAGCTCCCCTGCTTCTTCCTCTTCTGCGATCTCATCTTCTAACCTCACCTCTCCACAACCCACGACATCTGCACCTTTCTCTACTTCCCTCTCTTCTTCTCCAGCGGACAGCTTACCTACTTCTTCCTCTTCTACGATCTTCTCTTCTAACCCCACCAATCAGCAACCCACGGCATCATCTGAACCCTTCGCTCCTTCTCTTTCTCCTCCGCACGGCATCATCACAAGATCCAAGACCAACACACATCGTCCTCTTGTTCGTTCTGACGGTACCATCCCCTGGCCGAAACCCAAATCTGCCTCCTTCACTATTTCCGCATCTTCATCCATTCCAGAAGAACCCACCTGTTATACCGAAGCTGCCAAATATTCTGAATGGCATGATGCAATGGCCATAGAGTTTCACGCCCTTCTTCAGACCAAAACGTGGGAGTTGGTACCGCCCTCTCCTCACATAAATATTCTCGGGTCTAAGTGGGTTCTCAAGACCAAACGAAAGGCTGATGGCACCATCGAGCGACGGAAAGCTCATCTTGTCGCTAAGGGGTTTCATCAGCAGCCTGGTCTTGATTACTCAGAGACCTTTAGCCCAGTTGTTAAACCTGTCACAATAAGGCTCCTTTTGTCCATTGTTGTTACCTGAAACTGACCTCTCCATCAGCTTGATATACAGAATGCCTTCTTACACGGTGACTTGGAAGAGGATGTCTACATGCATCAACCTGCTGGGTTCATAAATCCTGACTTCCCACACCACGTATGTAAGCTCCGCAAATCAATTTATGGTTTGAAACAAGCCCCACGGGCTTGGTTCTCTAAACTGAGTTCTAAATTGCTTTCGTTAGGCTTTCATGCTTCAGTTTCAGATTCGTCCTTGTTTATTCTCTCCCGTGGTTCTGATTCCATTTATATTTTAATTTATGTTGATGATATTATAGTGACTGCATCTGCTGTTTCCTTAATTCATGACTTTATTAATTCTCTTCGTAATGAGTTCCCTGTCAAAGATCTTGGTATTTTACATTATTTTTTGGGTGTGGAAATTTCTCGTGTATCCTCTGGTTTATTCATGTCTCAAAGCGGATACATTTCCAATTTGTTACAAAAGACCAACATGCACAACTCTAAGCCCGTGTCTACTCCTATGTGTGCCAATGTTAAACTTTCAGCACTTGATGGACCTTCTTTTGAAAATCCTCAGCTTTATAGGAGTGTAGTCGGCAGTCTCCAGTATCTTTCTTTTACTCGTCCTGACCTGTCATTTGCAGTGAACAAAGTGTGTCAATTTATGCATTGCCCTCGTGTCTCCCATTGGCAAGCCATCAAGCGTATTTTACGCTATCTTCGCCTTACACAACACTTTGGTCTCTATTTTTCATCATCTTCCTTCTTCAACCTTACTGCTTTCTCAGATGCTGACTGGGCAGGGTGTCCCGATGATCGTAAATCCACGGGTGGATTTTGTGTATATTTTGGCTCACACTTAATTTCCTGGGGATCTAAGAAGCAACCCACCATTGCCCGCTCTTCAACAGAAGCTGAGTACAAGGCTGTGGCCAACACCACCTGTGAAATTCTTTGGAGTCAGTCCCTATTAAAAGAATTATCCATTTCTTTATCTGACCCACCAACCTTGTGGTGTGATAACTTAGGTGCTACTTATTTGTCAGTCAATCCTGTGTTACATTCAAGAACTAAACATGTTGAGCTTGACTTCCACTTTGTAAGAGAAAGAGTTGCAGCCAAGACACTCCGAGTTGCATTTGCTTCAAGCAAGGATCAAGTGGCTGACATTCTCACCAAGCCACTATCTCCGAATCGATTCAACTTGCTTCGCTCATCCTTGACTATCTTCCCTGTGCCACTTGAATCGAGGGGGACTATTGAAGCAACAAATTCTTCAGAATTACAGCAAGGTTGTAACCGCAACATGCCAACACACCAAGCACCCTCTGGACAGAAATAACAAACTCTCACTCTTGGAATATTCTGGAATTGTTTGCATAACAGAAAGATGATGAGGTGTAAAGTGGAAATTTAATCTTGTATGATTTAAGCATATACTGTTGGTTATAAATAGCTCGTTTATACGAGTATCATTGTATGGAGCAAGAGGAATAATATTCAAGATACATTTTTCTGTAAAGTTCTTATTCTCTCTGACATTCTGTCGAGCACATTTTGTGCTTCCTCTTTAATTCATCAGGCCTGCTGTAAAAGCAGGTTGCTTGGGTGTATGAAAAGGTGCATATTCATTACTAATCATTGAGACCACGTCAAGCATGGTAGGTCGATCGGCTAGACTTTCTTGAACGCAAAGGAGCCCGATGTTAATGTATCTCACCAGAGTAGAAGTGGAAGATGGATACTCTATCGTTGAATCTATCAAATCCAAACTCTGACCATCTCTCCACAACTCCCAAGCCTGTATTCATTTCAAATCAACGGTGATTCAGATTATAACTTATAATACAGATCATCTACAATTGTCTACCCGAATTGGATGGTCCACTTCTAGAGATAGATAGCCCATCTTGTGGGCTCTACAAATTTTAATGTTGACCACACATGCTCATTTAAAGTTGTGTCTATCTCACTTTGCATTGCAGCATTCATTTAAAGTTGTCTGTCAGTCAAAATATTTTGGGCCTTTATTTTTAATTCTTTTTTAATAATTTAATTATAGAGTTTTTGTAGTATGAATATTCTTTAATTGATTATACGAAAAGGGTTACATGTTGATCATTTTTTCTTTACTAATTAATTTGCACCCATTTTTGCAATCATTTTTTTGTTATGAAAGAGGATTCAAGGTTTGTAAACTATAATATTATAATATATGTTTGAGAATGAGTGGTCGTAGAAGCTAAGTGGTCTTTTGATTGGTGACTTAGAAAGTTAGAGCCACAAGCCCATAAAAGTAAGATTAGGCCCAACCAATAGCCTCTTTTTGCAGACATTATGGTCTCTAACTATTGGTCCAACTTAGTTTTTTTTATTGGAATTAGGTTTTGTTTGTCGGATGAGATAGTTACATGTATTTTGTAGCAGGACATATTAAATAATACTCCTCATCCAACGCGTCGGTGTTGTGTTCTGACATAAACTTAGATTGTATTTAGACGTTGTGTTGAGTTGAGATGAAAGTTTAAATTTAAATAAAATATTATTAGAATATTATTTTTTAATATTATTATTATTTTAAAATTTGAAAAAGTTAAATTATTTATTATATTTTATATTAGAATTTAGAAAAATTATAATGATTTTATGAAATAAGTTTGGGATCTAATAAACTTGCTCAAGACAATGTTGGGATATTCCAAATTGAGTTTGACTTTCATATTGTTAAAATTTTAATGAATATATCAATTTAAAAAATGAATTGACGAAGATTGCTTTAAATAAAATAAATAAATTTTCTATCAATTTCGTCTATTTTTTTTTCAATGGGTATGTTTACTAAAAGAGGGCGAAGTGAAAGGAAGAAACTTAATTTCTATATATTTATTTCGAGTAATGTTATATAAGTTATTTTTGTGTATTTTTTATGTATTTTATTGATGTGATTGATAATATTAATTTTTTTAGTATGTAGTCAATCACATCAATAAAATATATAAAAAAATATATAAAAATAACTGTACATAAAATTTTTAATTTTCGAGAGGCTCCAATGAAGATTTTAGAGGATGTAAGCCATTAATGGTGAAAACTTTTTGGGATAATTTTTTAAATAGAGTTATGAAGAAGTGGTAGAATCCATTGTAAAAATTGTCTGTCTGTATTTTTTTTTTAAAGGATTTTTTATGGAGGGCATGATCAATAATTGATTTATTATTTGTAAACTCTTTTTCTGTTTTCATTTTTGTACTTTTGTTTAAAAAATATTATTTGAGATATATATATTTTTTAATATGTGGGTGTTTTTGAAAATCCTAGAGAGTTAGAAAAAGCGCCTAGCCTGCATACGTTATTCATACAAATAGTATTACATTATATTTTATATATTTGTAAATAAAAATTCTTTTAGAGACCCATTTGAATTCAGAAGAAAGTTTCATTTACCAAGCATGACCAAAAGAGGCAAGGGTAGTAGTGGTACAATTAGAGGTGAGCAGCTCCCCGTCTCCTATTATCGTAAACAAATGTAGGGGTAGATTAAGATGAAGAACGGTAATAAGTTAGTAACAGATCAATGTGCATAAATATTAGATTAAGAAAAAAGGTCCGCTCTTGGAGAAAAATTAAATAATTAAAAAAAAAAAAAAAAAACCTTTTGATAAATGAAACAGTGCCATTCATCGAGCTTCTATTACTGAAACAGTTGTGCTGTTTATTGAGGGATCTTCTGCAAAATTAATTGTTGAATTTGCTTTCATCATCAAACTCCGGCTTGTGGTAAAAGCAGGCTGGTTGGGTATAGGCAGAGGTGCATGTTCATTACTAATCATGGAGACCACATCATGCATGGTAGGTCGATCAGATGGACTTTTTTGAACGCAAAGTAGCCCGATGTTAATGTACCTCACCATGATGGAAGTGCAGGAAGGATACCCTATTGTTGAGTCCATTAGCTCCAGACTTCTACCGTCTCTCCACAACTCCCATGCCTGTTTTCATTTCAAATCAATGGAGTTTTTGTTAAAAACTAAGAGAATCTCAGTTTATAAATGATTAATGTGAAGAAAATAAGAACTTGTGTGGTTATAGACACTACGCACATGGCTAAGAAGGTAGAGTGACTCGTTGTTATAGAAGCATGTATTCTTCTTGCCACTCACGATCTCTAGTAGTAATACTCCAAAGCTGAACACATCAGACTTTACTGAATACAAACCCCGCAAAGCATATTCAGGAGACATGTAGCCGCTAGATTTCACAATTTCAGTGCTTGATTAGTAGCTTTCTCGTTTGATTTAGATGTCATTTGCAAATATTACATGTATGTGAAAGAGATTGCATACTTACTAAGTTCCAACAATTCGATTTGTTTTGCTTTGTGTTTCATTGTCTCCAACTATTCGAGCCATGCCAAAATCTGATATTTTCGGGTTCATTTCACTATCTAAGAGAATGTTACTGGGTTTCAAATCTCTATGTATGATTCTAAACCTTGAATATTGATGAAGGTAGAGAAGTCCTTGAGCAATCCCTTCCATAATGTGTATGCGTGTTTTCCAATCTAACATCCTTTTCATGGTTGGATCTGTTTCAATAGTGCAACGAAGGAAATTAGAAATCAAGAACTCAGACTTCGGTATATGTATATGTATGAATGTATATATATATATATAATCATCAAGATGATTTGAAACAAGGACACACCAAAAAGGTAGAAATCCAAACTTTTATTGGACATGTACTCGTATATTAGTATTTTTTCATCTCCTTCGACACAGCAACCCAAGAGTCTGACAAGATTTCTATGCTGGAGTTTTGCAATTAGTATTGTCTCGTTTCTAAACTCCTCAAGCCCCTGTCCAGATCTTTTTGAAAGCATTTTAACTGCAATTTCTTGACCCTTAAGCAACTTCCCCTGTGAAAGAGAAACATAAGCTCTTTAAACCTTCTTCAATGTCTTCCATTGTGATCGGTTGTCTCAATAGTTTTGGAAGCACCTTCATTTAGGAGAATGGAACATACATACCTTGTAGACAGGCCCAAAACCTCCTTCTCCAAGCTTATTTGCAGTTGAGAAATTATTAGTTGCAGCTGATACGCTCTCATAGCTGAATAGCGGTAACTCAGCATCCTTCTTTCCTTTTTTCTTTGCATTATCTCTAGTGTTTGTTGCATCATTGATTGCTTGAAGTTCAGTACTAAAATCATATAACAGTATATCATTGCTTGAAGCCTCCTCTCCTGTGTAATAGAAAATTATGTTGGGAAGGCTTGTGGGAGTTCTCCCCAAAACTTGGTTCAGATGATTTCAAGAGCATGAGAATATCTTCACCAAATGATGAGACAAATACTTTATCAACACTGCTAAGAACAAGGAAATGTCACAGTTTTCTTGTCCTAGATTTTGGTGGAGCATTTTGTTTTGTTAGTGATCGATCCACTAAACCAAAAAATAACAAAAAACTGTAAATTCTTAGTGCCTGTTTTGTTGTGAATTTGAGAACTTGAAAAGTATTTTAACAATCTAAAAACTCTTTAAAGAAAAATGATATATTTGATCCACCGTAAAAACTTTAAATGCGCTTTAGATGTTTACCAAACCGTAAACAGCTTTAGACCTTACATTTACCTCTGCGTTTGAGTTTTCTCTTGCTTGAGAAACAAAGGAAGAGGCATAAGAGTGGCCCTGTTGCAAGGACCAGCACGGCCACAATCACCCATACTATCCATTTGTTGCCTGACCATGATGATAAGAATAACTATTAGCTCTACCAAAACAAATTTACATATTCGATTAAGGGAGAAGAGAACATAAAGTTATTTAGGATTCATCTTGCCTTTGGTATTTTGACGCTCATCAGCAGCAAGTCTGAGATATATATCTTGACCAACCTTGCCACCATCTGAGAGTCGCTGCAAGTTCAAAAGAGTTCCTTCCCATATCATACACCCGCTGTTGTTATG
Organism: Carya illinoinensis; assembly: GCF_018687715.1. Classification (NCBI taxonomy): domain Eukaryota; kingdom Viridiplantae; phylum Streptophyta; class Magnoliopsida; order Fagales; family Juglandaceae; genus Carya; species Carya illinoinensis. The sequence continues at coordinate 32,747,849 of NC_056757.1, forward strand.
AGCATAAGCTATGCAAGAACAACTATTTATGCAAGCTAATTCACATCTCCGAGCACCGACTGTCGAATATGCTTTCCAGTTAATTGGCAATGTGGTGTTGGGTATTTTCTGAAACCAATCTTTTTTGGCATTACGATTTTCACATTGCAAAGGGTGTCTCCTCAAACAACCACCGGACCAATCGTTTAGTCTGGTCTGAGTATCTGAAAATGGTTCAAAACCTTTTGGACAATCACAAGGATGAGATGTATTATCATGATATATGCCAAATGGACCACACAAAGCATAGACATCAGATAGTGAGTTTGGTTGAGCCCAAAATAGAAACCACGGCTCAGCAGAGGACAGCCACATGTATTGCTGGATCTGTCCATTAGAAGTAATCAAAAATTGGGACATGCGTGAAGTATTATAAAGAGAGTACGTAGAATAGGTTTCTTTTTCATTTGACACGAAACTGAAGTTACATATATGATTCAACCCCCTCATCTCAGGGAAGGAGTTGAAAGATTTTCCTTTCCAAACTCCACTTCTCCAATAAACTTGGGACCTGTTCCACTCCAAGATAAATTGGTTACTCTCATTTGGGTCTAGTCTCAACGAGAACACACCTGGTGATGGATTTTCTGAATTTTTCCATGAAATAAGCTGTTTCGGTACTTTTCCAGCCTTATCCATCCCCAGCTTTGCACCCGGCCGCCATGTATTAGTTGGATGGTTGAAACTCTCCCAAAATATAGCAGAAACGTTCGATCTATCTCTTAAAACGAAATTTCCATCATCACGAAGTACTGCTTCAGTTGAATTTGAAGGAAGATTCTGCAAATTTGTGGACCAAAATGGCATCTTGTAGGAACCTTCAAGAAGGACTAAATTGCCATCTTCTGAGAATTCGAGTCTTGAAGAAGATGGGTCAGACAAATGTTTTTCTTTATTTGCTATCCAAACAATCCTCTCGCCCACTAAGCGTTTGAACCATATCCCCAGGTAGAATTTTGGAGGAGTACCTCGTTTGAAGAATCCCAGTTCAAATATGCTACCATTAGATGATATGCTGTCGGTATTCATCGCTGAAAGGGACTGACCTTTCGAAAGGGTATCAACTGCAATGGAGAAGTATGCTCTGAGTAAAAGCAGAACAAAGAAGAGAAATGGCTTGGCAGTATTGATTCCCATATCCTCACTAACATGCAGCACAACAAATTGTAACGGCAGTAAGATGCGTTAAGAATAACGATGATGCTAGTCTGCTAGAAATGATCGAGTGAACATTAAAACTTCGAATCCTGAGAGAGTTCGCGGACAGCCCATTGACTCGACCCGACAAGTTTTCTAGATTACCTCCGGAAACGATGATAGAGCGAATTTGTGTAGACGATCTCCATGAAAGCTGCGTGTTTTCGGGTCGATGATTATATTCAACACTGAAGTTAATCGTAATGTTGTGGAGACAGCGTAAAATTGGTGGATCATGGATGTCCAAAGTCTAAAAGATTGTCACATCATTACCGAACGCTTGTAAAATTGTCTTCGACAAATAACTTTGGCCATTGTTTTTTATAATTTCATTTATTTTTTAATGTATAGACCATAGGCATAGAATACTCTGCAGCATTTCTTTATGCAAGCGATACGTGAAGTTTGAATTCTTGTTGTTTCCAGAAATTACTTCTTTATTACAAAATGTTCAAAGCTGCATAAAAGGACGAGCAATTCAGTGCTGGAGTTCTTCGAGTTGTTTCAGCGGTAAATTCGTTAAAGATCAAAATGTTGCCCTGCGCATTACATCATCACATTCAGGGCGGCGCCGTTCAAGCAAATTTCAGTTTTCTCTTTTATATATATTATATTACAAAATCAAACAACGTGCTCTCTTTTTCCCCAAGTCTCCTATTCAACTGTCGTTCGTTTCCTTCTTCCTGGTATATTCACCCACTCTCCGCCTCTTCTTATTTCGTTTTGTCTTTTTTTTTTTTCTGTTTTTTGTTCCCCCAGATTTTATGAGGCCTCGATTCTCAAAGGAAAAGGGCGAGAGAGAGAATGCAATCCAGAAGCCTAATAGCTTGCCCTCCCTACACCCCTCTCTTCCAAAACCATACGCACCAAACACCACTCTCTCTTTTTCCTCGCTTTCGAATCCCCCTTCTTCCTTCAAATCTGTTGCTCACGTCGGCGCCGAAAGCTCGTCGCAACTGTATAAAACCCGCTTGCATCAGCCCAGCTCGAGAGCTCTTCGAAAATGACTCCGAGATCTCCGATGAAAGCGATAGTGGTACCGCTTCGGTCTCCGAACAAGTGTTGAAGGTCGAGGGAGACGGAGCGGGTAGTAGAGACAGACAGACTATATGGCATCAAATGAAGGAGATTGTGAAGTTCACGGGCCCAGCCACTGGTCTCTGGATTTGCGGGCCGTTGATGAGCCTGATTGACACCGCGGTCATCGGTCAGGGTAGCTCAATTGAGCTCGCTGCTTTGGGTATTGTATTCTCTTGGGAACTTGTATTATACTTTTACTTCTCTGCTTGGCTGCTTTTAGTGTTTTCATTTTTAGATGAGAAGGAACTTTCGCTCACCCGTGCCTATAGTTGAGGTATGTGCGTCAATTTGTTTTGACAGCTCCGGCAACAGTTATGTGTGATAGTTTGAGCTATGTGTTCATGTTCCTTTCGATTGCTACTTCGAATATGGTTGCCACTTCCCTTGCCAAAAAGGTTAGTTTCTTTAACTGGTGAAGCCCTTTTCTGGATTTATGGCAAAAGCACGCTTAGATGCGTTACTCTTCGCTTTTGATTATGAACTATGTGGTGATTAGATAATCTTTAATGATCAATTCCTCTTTGCTCTTCAACGTTTCGACGCTGATTTTGTTTTTCACACAATTTGGCATTGGCGCGCAGGATAAAAATGAAGTGCAGCATCACATATCTAACCTGCTCTTTGTTGGGTTAACTTGTGGCTGCTTAATGCTTTTGTTTACGAAGTTTTTTGGTTCGTGGGCACTAACAGGTAATAACTATTGGAGCAGCTTTTGGTTATTTCTAAACCGAGTGTTAATTGTTTTTTGGGTAGTCATAGTTGTATTTTTTCACCACTTCTTTTAAAGCAGCAAGTGTTTATACCAAATGAATAGCAGACGCAATCCTATGACTGATGAATTGGCTACTTTCACCCTTTTAGCTTTTACTGGGCCAAAGAACGCACATGTCATACCTGCAGCAAACACATACGTTCAGGTACATTTCTTTCTAAATCCTTCATATCTTTTCCTATATGCCGTGCCATTTGTTCCTTTTGTGCAAATTTTCTTCCTTTCCTACTGCTAAGCTTAAAACCAAGTTATTGGAAGGGAAAGACGGAGAATAAAAGAAAGTAAAATAAATAGCAAAAAAACCCTTGCTTTTCTGAAAAAGAGAGAGAGAAAAAAAAGAGCATTTGCTTTGGAAGTCTTGATATACCTGAGAATAATCTTTGCGGTAACCCTTGAGTTCACCAGGCAAAATGGTGCCAATATGTGTGTGGGTGTGCATTTGTGATCAACATTTGTGTACTGGCTTGCAGAAGCTTTTGTCTTTGATGACTGTCCGTATGCTTTGGCATACAATCTCCCCTAACTTGTGTTCATGAGAAAAAACATCTGTGGGGTTCTGGCAGGATGATCTGCACTATTAATGTTCTCTTGATTTGTTTGAAAAAAATCTTTTTTGATGTTAGATTCGAGGCTTAGCATGGCCTGCAGTTCTCATTGGATGGGTTACTCAGAGTGCAAGGTGTGTATACCTCTTCCCATTCATTATGCACTGACTGAGCTCAGTTTTTAGTTATCTTGTGCACCATAGAATGGTTGTTCATCCTTATTCTTGATCTGCTAATGCATGCATCTGTTAGTTATGAAAGAACTACTAGACAAATTTGTTAAATCTACAGTTTCTTAGCCAATTGCTACATGCACGTTATCATATGTGTTTGTATGGTCTTGAGGCAACTTGGAGTTTGATTATGAAACAATTGATTTGCCCATCTCAAACAAGACATTGGCTGGTTTAATGGAATTGGAACAGTTTTTTTTGCCTCAATTGGTTTCTATCTGATATTCTCTTCCATTTCCCAGTCTTGGTATGAAAGATTCCTGGGGACCATTGAAGGCTTTGGCGGTTGCCAGTGCTGTAAATGCTGTTGGTGATATAGTCCTGTGCAGCTTCTTAGGCTATGGTATTGCTGGTGCAGCATGGGCAACAGCAGCCTCCCAGGTGTGCTGAATGATATTTCAATATTGATTTTATGCAGGTTGACTTTAACCTATATGATGTGCCGATTGGTCTGTTCTCAGTGTGGCTAAGCAGATATGGTTGCACTTTCTTTTTTCCATTGCCACTCATCAGCATTCATTCTAGGTTATTGCAGGTTATATGATGATTGAAGCTCTGAACAAGAAAGGATACGATGCATTTGCCATATCTGTTCCATCACTTGAAGAACTTCGGACAGTGTTCGGGCTTGCTGCTCCAGTTTTTGTGACAATGATATCGAAGGTCAAATTATAGTACCACTCAATTCTGTTGCTGTATCTGGTCTCCTGTACTATCGCTATTGATCTGTGACAATTTGATGCTTTAGGTTGCTTTCTTTTCCCTCCTTACATATTTTGCTACATCTATGGGCACATACACAATGGCTGCTCACCAGGTTAGTTTTGCTCAAACTTGTAATTTCAGTTAACATCTTACCTTCTTCAGCTTCCTATCTTTTGAAAACTAATTGGTCTTCTGGATTAAAAACTTACCATTATTCTAGGTCATGGTCCAAACATTCTTTATGTGTACAGTATGGGGTGAACCTCTATCTCAGACTGCGCAGTCATTTATGCCTGAGTTAATATATGGAGTCCATCGAAATTTGGAAAAGGTTAGAATGGTCATTTTGATGATGCTACAGCCTGCTACCCTCCATATTCTGTCTCTTTTGACAGAATATTCCACATCATCCGTCTTTCTATGAATTTCAGTTTGTTGAAAATTTCCTGAGTGTTTAATCAAATAAAACAGGCCCAAATGTTGCTAAAGTCCCTTGTCATCATTGGAGCAATACTTGGCTTGCTATTAGGGATTGTTTCAACATCTGTTCTTTGGTGGTTCCCCAAAATCTTTACGCACGATCAGAGTGTCATACAGGAGGTTTGTGCTTACATTTTGAGCTTGCCTGTTGTGAGTAGTGTCATTCCATTTATAATCTTTGGAGCTCTGTCACATTGTGCCTTACCATATTGCATTAAATGGTCCATGACAATTTCTTTTTTATTAAAGCTTTCATATTTTTAATGTTATTACATTTTTGGGCTCCCAGTGGCCCGGTCAGTTGATTTAGAGGTCACTTAAGGTGCTTTTCTCTATCATTTGAAATGGTAATCAAGTGACAAATAATAGGGGAAATTTAAATTAAATTGTCATTGTTTCACCTATATCTATTACATGACAAATTATCTTATCTGCGCTGTTGTGCTGTTTCAATGGGATCGCATTTATATAAATATATATATATTTTTTATATCTCTCATGGGCCGACTTACCTTATAAATCTTATTTGAGTTCTTAGACAAAGTTGGAGGAAATTAATTAAGGTGCAGATATTCTATGGAAACATTAGCATTTTCTGTCTTGTGCAGATGAAAAAGAAAATCTAATCTTATTCCTTTTTATATTTTATCTTGTTTCCATACAGATGCACACAGTTCTGATTCCATTCTTTCTTGCATTGGCTGTCACACCTCCAACTCTCAGCCTTGAGGGAACATTGCTGGTATGCTTTGTTTTTACTTCAATATAAAGTTTTTTTCATGTTTTCCTTTTGAGTCTTAATCTGGCATGTCATGTGCATTTTTATTTTGGATGATTTATGTCGCCCAAAATAAAAAGGGATGTCATGTGCATATTTTTGGACCATAGCGTCCTGAAACTTGATATAACAGTCGTGTGTATTTTAGGGTCCCGTGGAAGTACTGGTTTATGATTGATTTATTGAAACTGTCTACGTGCATAAAAAGCAAAATGCCACAATACTCAATATTTCATTAATCAGAGCTTGAGTTTATTTGAACATAATGGAGAAATTTGAAATTGGCTCTTTGCTAATCTACTAATAATTTGACTAATAAATAAAAGACTTGATAAAGCACATAAAAGACTCCTGATTCAACTAGAAATTCCAGGGTACTCTAGAGTCAACATAATTTAAGGTATTGAGAAAACAGCCAGACATGACTGGTTGCGATCAAATGTAGGAGAGAAGCTCATTTAGGACTCAACATGCGTACGTTTTCTCTTGAATTGATTTGTCAGATTTGCAATCACTCTTTCCTCCCATCTCGTTGGCTATCATGGTCCCCTTGCCAAGAAATATTAAGGGTTGCACATGCAGGACGGGTGGGCCTCTTGATCTCAAAGTTGTGAACCCAAAAATAAAATGGAGGGTAAGAAAGATTAGAGGAGTTGTTCCTGCCCTGTGTTAATATTATTTTCAATTAACAGATGGACATTTTTACTCACAAGGTGTCGCCATAATTAGAAAATAAGTTATTCACAACAAGCAGTACTCGAATGTCCATTACCTTTATATCATGCTTTTGTTTTGTCGTTGGGAATTCATATACCACTAGATCTTTTATCCCAACTATGAAATTGGTTGCATTTGCTGCTCAACGAAAGTGATAATATCACTTAATGTAGGGAATCTTGATGCAAGTATGGATCATCAAAAGAAACAAGGTTACATTTCATGGCTAATTGGCTATATGATGGCATAAGTTGCCTAACCCTTTGCCACGCCTGAAATGTGAGCCAAAACCTCATATTGAAAAGAGTCTCTGCTGGGCTTGGGAGCTTAAACCCTCTTTAATATAATTTTATTTAGAGAAATGTTATTTGCAGTCATAGAGTGCGCAAGCGCCACACATTCTTTTTAAAAGAAGTGAGTAAATATGAAACAAAAACTCTATGTGCAATCACTTTTGTATACTCCTTGCGCACTTTACTAATGTAATTGACTGGGTTCACATAAAAAAATTAATTTTTTAATAATAGACTCCATTCTTTTTCAAAATGAATGCGCTATGCTTGCATAGTCAACTATATCTAGCATTATTCTTTTATTTAATATATTGCAGTTACTCGCATAAGAATATGGACGACTTTGTATAGTAATATGAAGTTGTCTACTCTGTTTCTGCAGGCTGGACGGGATCTCAAATTCATTAGCTTGTCGATGAGCGGATGCTTTTGTGCGGGGGCACTACTCCTGCTGGTAGAGATCTGTTCTTGCTCATCGGGTGTCCTTTTTATATATATATATATATGTATATATATAATTAAAGAGGTTTTATCTTTCTTTTCACCAGCTTATAAGCAGTAGAGGCTATGGTCTGCCTGGCTGCTGGTTCGGACTTGTAGGGTTTCAATGGGTACGAGTAACATTGATTGCTCAGAAAAAATACCTCCCTTGCTTGCGTATTTGCAAGCACTATCTGAACTTACTGACAGCCCAAGGTTTTTCTTTTTCAGGTTCGGTTTTTCCTCTCTCTTCAGCGCCTTCTTTCTCCAAAAGGCGTAGTTCACTCAGACGATTTGAGTCAGGTTAAATTGGAAAAGCTGAGGGCAGCCTAGTTTAGGAATCCACATAAACACGCTGATCATAGTTCAATTTGTCAGGAACGAAACTCATGGTTCTAGCCTCAGAACTCCCGAATTATAGAAAAATTTGAGCATTTCATTATTATTGCCATTTGGCCGAAGAATAATTTTCTTTCTTTGCCTCAACAGGGCTAAATGCAAAAGCAATCTACCTCCTCGAGCTTAGATATCTATTTCACAACGGCAAGCAGTTGCTTGCCATTTGTTGTATTATTTTGTCTCTGACAAAGAAAGCATTGTTAATTACATAATTTGTCTTGGGTTTTCAATTTTCTTGACAAATAGAAGAAAAATGTGTCATCTAGAGTGAAAAAATGAAGGGAAGAAAATCGCAGGGGAGTTAATATTCCAACTACAAAAGGATTTTTCTAAAGAATCGTATGGAGATACACATTAATTTAGATAAAATGAAGAAATTGCAAGAATACATGGGTGGTAACTTGTCTCATCCTCAAAAGTCGGAAGCATGTGCAAATCTAGAAATAATAGTCTCATCTTGGTATCAACTACCAAGTATTTGCTCCGCAAGCCACCCCATTGTTCTCTAACTTACGTTCCAAGTATGGTGTAACATTGAACCGATAACTAGCTATTTGCTTCGTGCACCCTCCTATTGCTTGAGAAGGCCACAGGCTTCCTTTTTGTTGGAAATCGAATGTGGCACCAAAAATGTAAGTGCATGCACATGGCCACAAAGGTTATTTTAGAGCTAGAACCTGCTGCTTCCCCGGCGACCACGCCCAGATAGTCTTGATACCTGCCCTTTACTCTGCGTTTAGACAGGTGATGGTTAGGGAGGTCAGCAAAAAAGGCCAGACTAGTTTTATATAGAACAAATAAAGTCTTTTTTTTCTCTGTGTTTTTATCTTTTACCTGCAATGTGGGTTTCAGTTTTGGCTCTCTTCTCACAAAAACTTTCCGAGCCTGCTTCTTTTTCTCCTCTGCCTTCAACTTGGTAAGGCTGGGCCGGTAAATAATCACCGTTCGACCAATTTGACCAACAACCACCGAACCAGTTGCTTCCTCTAGTTGCTTAACCACATCATCTAGCTCCCCCGGACAGGTCCTGTGAATTTTAATCTGTTTACATTGGCAGTATGTTTTGTTCAGTAGACCAAACACTACTAGGTTCTTCAGAAGATAAAGTACGTAAAAGGAAACAGAGAATAGCTTAATACACGGCAAATAGAACAAAATAGGCGACAACATCAATTTTTCAAACAATATGGGTTTCAGGGAGTTTGGCATACAGTATGTGCATGTGAGCCAATATGGCATTACATCTAGCTCAACTCTATGGGTTCCCAAGAGTCCCATCGCTAGTTATGGCATTACATCGCTAGTGACCAGCATCTCAGCAGCTGCTGCTTAATAAGAGGCTCATAACGATAGCATACACGGTAGGCATTTGCAAATTCAGAAACAAGAGAAACTTAACCATCAGAGTAACAAGATTTTAAGTAAAATCTCCAGCCCTATCAGGGCTTAACGGTTTAAACTTAATAGTGATAAAAAAGAGAGCAAAGTTAGTGATGCATCGCTTTCAACCTGGCCCGGCCGAGCTCCCTACCCGTTTTAAGATGATGGCTTCAAGGATTGGAATTTGAGATTTGAAAGTTTATATTCCCAAAGAGCAGCAAGTTCGGCTTCAAGGTGTATTCCTAGCCTGTAGTGATTGTTTCTCATGTTCACGATCCCTTTAGAGAGCTAAAGCATCCTAAAACTATCACTCTCATCAATCCAACATTCCCTATGCAAAACACCAAGAAATTGAGTGTCTTAGAACGGAAATAGTTGCCACAGCTGCTACAGCGAAGAGAATGCTTCAAGAAATCAACCGTGGATTCTCATCAATCAAATGCACCTTGGCCCTGGACTACGGTTTTTGGATAGTAAGGCACTTTAAGATAATTGATTTCCCATTTGGATTGAGAAACACTCTCAATTTATCTCATCTCATTGTTATAACTTTTTCAAATTCCCATACAGATATAATAAACAATTCAACTTTTTCAAATTTCAAAAAATAATAATATTAAAAAATAATATTCTTAACAATATTTTATTCAATTTTCAACTTTCATCTAAAACCATTTCATCTATTCTCACTATCCAAACAACCAATGAACACCAGCCACAAGTTCATAAAATTGCGATTAGTGCTCGATTGGTATTTGTTAAAAATGCCAAGCGTTCTTAACAAATACCAATGTAAGAGACATTTTCACAAATATCAAGTGTTTACTTTCTTCAGTATTTAGGATTTATGCTCCAAACCTGCCATTTTCCCCACATCTTGGAGATTTAAAATTTCAGACGGAAAGATCGAAGCAAACAAAATCTTCTTTCATTTTGATTTCCAGCCCCATAAGAAGTAGAAAACTCAAACTTATCTTCATCCAATAACCAACCTACCATCCAATCCTCGAGAGCAAAAATGAAACAATCAGAGTAAGGATTGGAATTTGAGATTTGAAAGTTTATATTCCCAAAGAGCAACAAGTTCGGCTTCGAGGTGTATTCCTAGCCTGTAGTGATTGTTTCTCATGTTCATGATCCCTTTAGAGAGCTAAAGCATCCTACAACCATCACTCTCATCAATCCAACATTCCCCACACAAAACGCCGAGAAATTGAGTGTCTTAGAACGGAAATAGTTGCCACAGCTGCTACAAGAGAATGCTTCAAGAAATCAACCGTGGATTCTCATCGATCAAATGCACCTTGGCCCTGGACTACAGTTTTTCGATAGTACGGCACTTTAAGATAATTGATTTCAGGGACCGTTTGGATTGAGACACTCTTGACCCCAGTCCCCAACATATCTCATATCATCTCATCATTACAACTTTTCTAAATTTATTTACAAAATATAACAAACAATTCAACTTTTTTAAATTTCAAAAAAATAATAATATTAAAAAATAATATTCTAACAATATTTTATTCAATTTTTAACTTCCATCTAAAATCATTTCATCTCACCTTACTATCCAAACAACACTGACACCAACCACAAGTTCATAACATTGCGAACAAATACCAATGTAAGAGACATTTTCACAAATATCAAGTGTTTACTTTGTTCAGTATTTAGGATTTATGCTCCAAACCTGCCATTTGCCCCACGTCTTGGAGATTTAAAATTTCAGACGGAAAGATCGAAGCAAACAAAATCTTCTTTCATTTTGATTTCCAGCCCCATAATGAGTAGAAAACTCAAACTTATCTTCATCCAATAACCAAACTACCATCCAATCCTCGAGAGCAAAAATGACGGAAAATAATTTTTTTTTTTTTTATTAATGGGTACCTTTAAAAGTTCGTTGGCTTCAAGGGTCTCAATGAATGACGTAGCAACGCTACCAGTAACACCAGACTTGCCCACCAACTGAGACTTGAGCTTCTTCCCCAAACTGTGTGCATACGAGGCTAGCTCCTTCTTCTCCTTCACACTGAGACCCGGCAATTTCAAAGGCAACGAAGGCGAAGAATTCACAATCATCACTTGGGAAGTCTCTCCATCAGTCCCTCCCAATTCCGGGTCTTCACTTCCACTCTCAACCTCACCGTCATATTCTTCAACCCCGTCGTCAAAATTCTCTTCATCATCATCTTCTTCTGTTTCTTCTCCTTCTTGTAAGGTTGAAGATGCACCATGAGCAGGAAGAGGGGAGGGAGTGAGAGTGGAAAAAGATTGAGAGAACAGAGGAGTTGGAAGAAAATTAGTGAAATGAGTTGTAGTGCGGAGTGGGATTTGCGGGACGGAGGATTTGGATAGTGCGGTTGTAGTGGTTATGGTGGAGGCTTTTGAGCGGAAGAGGGGTTTGAATCTGAGAAAAAGAGAAAAGAATGAGGAGGGAGGAGGTGGTGGCTGCGATTGAGGTGGGTGGAAGAGGTGGTGGAGCAGTTGAGATGACGCCGCCATGCTCTCAATTGCCTTCTTTCTTCCCAGTCACTCCCGCTACAGACCACTCACGCAGAACTGCAAGGATCGAGCTCTATCTTGACGTCGGACCTGGCACCTGCCACTTAAACTGGTGTGGATGCATTATCTACCAGCAGAAGCCCAAATACTATACAATAATGGGATTTGGCCCAAAAGTTTCCCTAGTTCAGATTGTTTCCATTGGTCCATTACACAGAGAAAATGAGCTAAAACGCATCGGCTTTTTGAAACCATGGATCTGTACAATGCCCCGTATATGAAAAAAGAGCAATGCTACATACAGTCATTTTTACGTATTCTCTATACATTTTACTGATATGATTGGTTGGATTAATTTTTTTTAATATCCAATCAATCATATCACTGGAGTGTACAAAAGAGTGTACAAAAAAGACTGCACATAGAATTTTTGACAAAAAAAAAAAGAATCCTACGATGAATGTCGAGGTTCTGGCTGAGACATAAAATTCTTATTTTATCTTATTTTATTTATAACCTTAAAAAAAAAAAAAAATTTGAATTGTGCTAAGAAATTGTACTTGACCATAAGCTCGCTTAGCGATGGACCACCTCGAGCCTGCAAATTGGAACCTAACCAAAAACTAGGATGATTGATGGGAACCCCACATCATGTCCGGTTGCTATATGAGCCACTGGATACAGCACCAAGCAGAGGTTACAGCTAATTAGCTTCTGGTCACAGTCACAATCCATATATCACTGCCCAATAGGGGGCAGTAGAGTAGGAGGACCACTTATATTATAAAGGGGTCGCATGTGCCAATCTAGCCTTCCCAGCGATTCAATGACAATATATGTATTCTTTACTCTTACTCCTCCACTTTCACACACTGAATGCGAAGTTGCATGAAAAAAGTGTCATTTCACTAAAAAACAGAAGCTGCAGATGGGCTTTTTGCATCTCTCTTTTCCCATTAGATTTTGTTCTTGTGGGCTAGCTGTTTGATCAATTATCAGTTACGACACAAGTATCCTTTGGGATTGTGTTGTTTTAAGGACCCACAATTTCATCACTCACCTTTCTTTTACTTATCTATTTTTAGGTCCTTTGTCTGCATCATTTTGGGTGGAAATTGGACAGCTAATTTATGGCTCATACAGCCAAGGGAATGAAAACTGACAAGTAAAAATGAGGCTATGTACATTTCATTTGCCCCCTCTAACTTCTTTTTCCAGGTACAGTATCATTGGAAAGTAACATAATTGATAGAAACATACAAGGTAGCTGAATCATCACACCTTGCTCATTCACATGTTAAGGCTTTATTTGGATTCTAAAAATATTTCAAATGATCTGTAAATAGTAGTGAAATAGTATGAAAATATTTTAAAATAGTTGTGTTTTCATACAAACCCCAAGTTTTTCTTTCCCTTTTTTTTTAGGAAAATTGTGTGATGAGATTGTAATTTTGCAGTTATAAATAAAATCGGGTCTCTTCTAATGCATTGCAGCGGTACGATATAATTCTCTTTTTGTAGTAAGAACAAGACAGGTAAACTACTGTAAATATAATATTTTTTTAGAAAATGGTGGGCCAATAGGAAAAGAGTGAATAGAGGAAGGATGAGATCATAAGATGCATTACTAGTCATTTATCGTGCAAGTTAAGATTTAAATATATATATATATATATATATTTGTGTTTGTTGAAGCCATGTCATTTACAGATCCATTGGTGAAACAGTATATTTAATGGAATTTAATAATTTCTTCCCAAATTACAGAAGATTGTTTCTTTTGAGGCTTTCTATAAGAGACTAGACAAAATGAGATTGGTTGGTCGAATATAGAATCAATAATAAATTTAATCGTTTATATTAGATGGCTTAAGGTTTTGAATAATTTGTGATTTATTATAAATCTAAGTTCTAATTTTTTTCATCCAATCTTAAGACTGTAAATGAACAGAGTAGCTCGTGAACAGTTCGATTTTGGCTCGTGTATACTTAGTTCGAACTCAACTTATTTAATAAGTGAGATGTCCGTAAATACTAATATAAGTTCGAATATTAAACGAACAAAATTTATATAAACTCGATTTAGACTCATAAATAAAATTTGAATAAGCTCAATTTGACTCGTTTGAACTCATTTTGAAGCTTGTACTACATTTTATGTGACGCCCGCAAATTCCATTTGGGATCATACGGACATTTGAAGCGTCGAGACATGCAACACAAGGTTACCTGCCCCCGTTCATGACATATAAGATGCAATATTCCTAACATGTATCTAACAATATGCAATATTCGCAGCGGATAAATTTTTTTTTTAGCAATACTATGCACCAAATTGAAAATATCTCAAATGCTTAAAATATACTTCATACATAAAAATTCATTGAACAACTAAGATCACAACACTAGTCCAAAATGGTTATGATCCAAAAAGTAGTAGAGATGCAACTCAATCGTACAAGTAGTAATTTATGTTAATTACTATATTAACATTTATGTCGCACCGTTGCTTAGTCAACTGTGTCTAGTTGATCAGCTCCTGATTCTCCTTCAGGTCCTGTAACAAGATCTACCATTCGGGGTGAATGGTAGTTGGGACTACCAAAGTGAGATTTGATTACAAATCTCAGTAAGTTAACAAAAAAAAACTTCCACACAAGCTAATAATGCATGGATGACAGTAAAAGTATAAATGCATAATCAAATTCATAAGTAATTAAACCATAATTTGGCGTACAACATAGCATAATTGACATAACTTAAATTGAAACATGAACTGAACTTGACTTGACATGAACTTGATCTGAAACTTGACTTAACATGAACTTGCTTTGAAACTTGAATTAACATGAAAAATACATACTCCACAGTTGTTGTGGCCCCATGTATTCTACGTGTAAATACATATTCCACAGTTGTTGTAGCCTCATGTATTCTACACAAACTTGACTTAACATGAAAAATACATACTCCACAGTTGTTGTGGCCTCATGTATTCTACGTGTAAATACATACTCCACAGTTGTTGTGGCCCCATGTATTCTACGGAAACTTATTCTTTAATTGCTTAAATACATACTCCACAGTTGTTGTGGCCCCATGCATTCTACGTGTCACAATTGTTGTGTCTCACGTAGTGTATGCGCCACAATTGCTGTGATCCCATACATAAGTAATCAAGATGAAACGTGACTGGAATACGAAATGACTGAAATCCTGACGTAACATAACGTGACTTGAACATAACTTGAAATACATGACCAACTTGAGATAGAAACATTTCGTAACATGGCATAACATATAATAGACAACATATTTAACATAACATACTTGCAACAATGAATATTACATGACTTGACATACATGTAATAGATGGCATACTTAGCATGACGTACTTGTAAGGTACAGTAATACATGATAGAATATATTATGTAACAGATAAAAATTTGATGACAGAATAAATTCTGTATAATAGACAATTACGTGATAACTTGGCATGGCATGACATATATGATAACACACATATATACACTGTAGTTCCTTTACTTAGCACACATACACAGTAGACTGCTAGTAAGTTAAAAGCTAACTTACCTTGATCTCTGCGTTTCTTATAAAACTTCAAGTGCGATTACGAGGAACTGTAATTAGTGATTCTAAAAGTTAGAACTAAATCAATAATAATTTGAAATATGGAAAATACTAACTTAAAGAGTAAAATTTTCATTTTACTCTCTACATATGGGAAAATGACCGTTTTACCCATAACTTAAGGATTTTGCATACTAACTCCAAAAGTTTCCAAAATTTACATTTCTCATGTAAATTTTGTCATAAACTTAAATATCAACTCAGAAAAATTTAAAACAAAACACAACTATGAAGAACACACTATGACCGAAACATCCATAGGCCATTTCCCTTGATTTTTGTTGCAATTCCTTCCAACTTCAAAACTCATGCTTAAACCAAAATTTTGTAACAAACATCTTCCAATCCTAAGTTCAAAACCATACTTAAAACATCCATTTAGAAAAAACTAATAATTAACACCAAACTTTTTTGTAAAAAGATCCAAACACTTGAATCACAAGTTTTGACCTTAAATCCAAACATCTCTAAGAATTTCAAAAATCAAATCTTACTTCTAACATATTCATAATATCATCCTAACATCAACCATACTTTAAATCATCAAAATAAAGTCACCAAAATCACAAAATAACATTTGGAGTTTTTGGTTTTACACTTAGTCCAAAAACAGAAACTTTTTCCTCAACTAGTTTTGATAAATCTCTTGATCTATGACTTATAAATATATGATCTTCAAACCAAACCATCACATGGTTTAAAAAGATGTCATAAAACATATATAAGCTTCTAATTCAAGATCACATGGTTAGAAATTAACCAAAACATAAATTTAGCCAAGAATATCCACACTTTGGCTTATCTGAATATCTTTTTGCATAAAATTTCATATCTTTGAAACTAACATCAAATATCTTCAAAATAATAATATAACATGTATATAAGATGCTTAGGATCCTCCAATAAAATTATTAAAGTCATTAGAATAGGTTTAGACCACCAAAGAGTTAAACTTTTTCAAAACAGAAATTGTTTTTCTTCTTCCAATTTCTAAGTTTTTAAATCTAAGAAAATCTTTCATCAAAACCTTTAATCATGAAAAAATCCTCAACCAATAGTCACATATACATGTTAGCAATACTCCATAAAAATTTCGGACCAATATCTATCCATTAGCTTGGTCAAAAACTCCAAACTATAACATATTCTCCAGTTTATCTCCTAGAATGACCTTTTTAGAGTTTATATAATATTTGACTAACCAAATGATTTTCAAATGGGGCAAATAATATATCCATGTAAACTAGACTAAAAAAGAAACAACTTATATGAAGGAGATTTTATGATAAAACACTTACAAAAGCTTCGAAATGGGCGTGCAAAAGAACTCCTAAAAGCTGTCCGAAAGAAAGTATTTGATATTCTTTTAAAGGAACGTGTAAATGAAGATAAGTTTGTAGGTGATGG
Source organism: Carya illinoinensis (assembly GCF_018687715.1). Taxonomy (NCBI): domain Eukaryota; kingdom Viridiplantae; phylum Streptophyta; class Magnoliopsida; order Fagales; family Juglandaceae; genus Carya; species Carya illinoinensis. The sequence continues at coordinate 32,764,513 of NC_056757.1, forward strand.
CTGGATCTACTTATGGACGAGATAAGGAAGATGATAAGGTTGGAGTTGAGAGTTAAGTGTAGTTTTCTCCTACCCAAAATATTTATAAAAGATTATCTCATAATATTCTATCCAATAATATCTACAAAAAATCAACTTAAGATATTTTTATCTAATAATATCTATAAAAATCAACTCAAAATATTTTTACTCAATAATATTCACGAAAATTACCTCAAGATATTTCTTTTTATCCAATAATATCTACAGTTTTGAACAGACGTTTTGTCCGAAAATATGAAAAAAAATGTTATTGCGCCATAAGACTTTAAATAACCCTCTGAGTCTAATGACACAAACTATAATACATTTTGACACTTCTAACTATCTCCAATAATCAAAAACACACATCTGATACCATAGTAAATAATAACACTAACTATGTAGTTAGACAAAAACCTATACGATTAATGGATTCGTGAAAACTTATGAGGTTTTCACGAGATTTCTAAAGTTAATAGAAATTTCATAATTGAATTTCTAGCGGGCTGTTACATTTTATATATGTATGTTATCTATATATAGTACATGTTATGTTCCCAAATTTTATATAAGATAATTTGTATAGTAATATATCATAGAACTACAATTAATGATTTATTATATTATCTATATATATTAAATAGTTTACTTTATTACATTTATCTTATATATTATTCATTTAATTTATAATTATAAGTTATTTTAAAAAAAAAGTTATACCATGAGAATTTTGAATCAAGAGATAAAATTAATTTTTTTATTAATCAAAATATAAGATTTCAAAATTTAAAAATAAAAAATCATGTTCAAGTTTGAACTATTCGAGCTCTAGTCGCTTGTTATTTTTAGTCGAGCTCGATTCAAGTTTGAACAATATTAATAATTAACAAACCGAGTTCAAATAAGAATATTTGAATTTTATTTGATTTGAGTCGAACTCGAACAAACAAATATGTTTTTTTTCCTAAGCAAGTCAGTAAACTTCATTAAAAAGATAAAAAAGATGATATATGAGGAAGAGGTGGGGTTTCCCAATAAATACCCTAGAATAATAATAACAGTGCAAAGAGGTGGATTTAAAAAAAGTAAATAAATAAAAGAGATATTTTAACAGTCAATTTATTGGTATTGACCCAAATCCTACCAAAAGGACGCCATCTTAAAAGACAGTAATAAGATATTCGTAAAAAGTTGCAAACAGCTCCGCTAGAAGCGGTAGAGTGATGGGTGCATTGTTGTTTGTTGTCTTGAGATAATTTTTAGGGAGATTCGCAGTTCTATCTTTGAGATCATCGGTTAGGGAAAGCGAAAACATAATAGAAAGTACAGCATTGGGTGGACTAATATGTGGCCAGTAATCATATGTGATCCCACACACTGGTAATGGTGGGAGGCAGCCACGCACCAGTGAGAAAGAGGCGGGGTGGCTTAGATATATAAGATCTTGGCGAGATTAAGCTGCTGATACGACGCGTGTAGTCGTCGAGGTGTGGATGCATGTGAAGTCCACTCACGACAAAAATGCGCTAAGCATTTGGCGCGGCTCCGCACTGTCCAAGTAGATCATCGACTAGTGCGTGTAGGCGGATAGTGGTCGAACAGTGGCAGATCTGACCAAAACCAAATAGTTAGAGGGATGAAAAAATAAAACAATACATTGAAAAGTGTATATACATTGCAGAAATGGAAAGGAGAATGAAAGGAGGGTGAAAGCTGCAGCTCCACTCTCATCTTCAGCACTGGCTATCACTAAAATAGAATTTTCTAGTAAGAAATAAGAGAGTCTCTCTCTAAAGGAAAGGCTGAACAAGAGTTTTAAGTATTCTACAAGCAAACATGTTAATCAAGCTTGAATATCCTTATTTGAATTCGACTTGATTAAGTTCATTTATAACAGCCCTGTCCAATTTTATCATCATTCAATTTTATGATCATTTTCATATGGACTCACTCAAGTTTCTCATAGAAGATCGTTGGAAACTTGTACATTGCCTATGAACCCTAACTAGCCAATTGTATGTGTGAAAAGACATAAGTCCGTCTTTTTTTTTAGAACTTTGGACCGTTGATATAAAAACTCAAAAAAGTGGACTGAATTGAGTTTATTCTCTTTGCTCTATAAATAATGACTCGTAGATCTATGGCAGGTGAAACAATAACCTTGGTTTGGTTGATTAAATAAATGACAATAGGTAGCCATTAGGTATTGACTGTACTGACTCTAGTACTAGTAAAAATTATTTAAGAAAGGCCCTAATAATTCGGTTCTCTTAATAATAATAACCACGACGACCACATATATACAACTCTGGATTATATTATTATTTATTAACATTATATTTAAATATATCTTACTGTATTTTTTAATTCTCTCCAGTTGTTTAAAAAAAACGGATTTCATCAATAAAAAAAATTATTATTATTTTTTAATAATTTTTAATAATTGAATCTATTTTTTTTTACGAAGGATTTTGTGCAAAACTTATATAATTGAAACTTGCGTAAATTGTCATCACTAAACTCACTTGCTCGGGAAATCTGAGTGCTCAACATGAGTGAAAAAAAAAACAACAATGAGGAGTAAAAGGTTATCCATCTCTCACGTTTTAGAATCCCTTCGATCCTTTCGCTCATTAGATTACGTAAAAGACACTCTTTTTATATATGCAACCAATCCAATCTCAAAAAGGTGCAAATTAAATTGTTGTGCCCCTTGAGCCAAGCAATCGCATGCACGGGTAATGCTAAACTCACCAATGGCAAAGATGGTAGTCGCTCCAGCCTCCACCAATCAACTCTCCAGGTCGAATGTCCACATGTGCAATGCACCAAGGGATCAGAATCCACGTTATTCCCACCTCCTAAGACGTCGTTTGATCGACCCCTCTCCCGTGGGTACCAGTAGTGTCCTACGTGTAAAAGAGCCATCGGTAAAGGTATCTGTCTCATGTCCATGGCTCACATGGGAGAGTATCTCTAATCAAGTAATAATCCTTCTCCACCTAACTTATTTTCATGTTTTTTGATTTTTCAATCTAGAATGAAAATAGGATGATAATATGGTATATAGAATTTTTTATAAATATTTATTAGGTTGGATCCAATAACAACTAATTTTTTTTAATTTTAATAATATGATTATGCATAGAAAGGAAAAATGTCTTCATCACCCTCAGGCCTCATGTGCAAGATTCCAAACAAGGGAGTGTTTGTCATGACTACTTTCATAACTTCACCCAATAAACATTAATTTAAACTATAAATATAGGTGTTGTAATGGTCACAAACAAACAAAAAGAAAGATATAATGGAGGCTAATTATAATGGTATTGATTTATGAATTTTTAATGGCCAGCTCTGTTTATTTAATAATCCATCTATTTTGGCCATTGTTCATGCATTTATGTGCTTATATTATTTTTAATAAAATAAATTTATTTTTAAAATTTTTGACGACTGACATAATCGCAAATGGCCACCTCCGTTGTCGTTGAGACAATGCAACCCTTTTTACCCGGAGCGTACGTAATTCACCTGCTGCATAGAGTAGTACAAAAGAAAGAAAAAAAAACGACGTGAAATATATATATTTATTTGTCATATATTGCCCCAAATTTGTTTTTTAATTTTGTCAGGAACGACGGCCACTGTTATTCCCGCTCAATTTCAGGTTTATTTTTCAAAGCTACTTTCTCCCACTCCCTCACTCACTGTATCTGTATGGGGCGCGGGGGCAGGCAGTTCCACCCAAATTTTTAAAAAGTTAAAAAAAAAAAAAAATCCAAAATTTTAACAGTCAAACAAAGGCCACCATGTAACGTGCTTGAGCTTTCTTCATTACTCCAACCTTACACCTCTCCCTATCTCTCTCTCTCTGCAACTCTTTTGTCTGAAAGAAGACGAAACACACACACACACTCTCTCTCTCTCTCGCTGTGCAGACGTAGAAACTGCTGAGCGTCAAAGTTAATAATTAGAAAAAAACAGAAAAAGCTTAAAGAGGAAACAAAAAACACGATTTTCTTAGCTTTTGATTCCCAAACTATGTGGGCTATCTGACACATTCTCTGCTTGTTCTTCTATTTGTTTTTACATTTCTTACTCCGAGTCACCGACTCAGTGATTCGACTCAATGGCCTCGTCCTCCCGAGCAAGGAGCAGCTCGCCATTCTCCTACCGCAAGTCCTCCACTCCGTACTCTTCCGCTTCGTCCTCCTCCTCCTTCATGAATAGTCGAATCGTGCCTCGCTCATGCTCCTCCTCCGCGGCTTCGTTCTTCAACACCAGCGGTGGGCTTGGCTCCCGATCCATCACCCCGAGTCGCAGCCGCTCAGATTCAATGTACTCTGTTCCACGTGCCTACAATAATCCCTCTCCGGTCGGGTTTGCTTCGGAAGACTTAATTTCCGAGCCTATCGGTTCGCCGGGCTCCGCTGATAGCATTTCGGTGACAATTCGGTTCAGGCCGTTGAGGTAATGATAGATCTAGGCGTATTGGATCAGATCCATGTACTTTCGAATTCGACGAAACATAATCAGTTGGTTTTCAAAGTTTTGATATCGTAAACAATGTGATTGATATGGTTCCGTTTTGAGACCTGTGGTTGCAGTGAGAGGGAGTACCAGAGAGGGGACGAGATCGCGTGGTACGCAGACGGGGATAAAATTGTGAGGAACGAGTATAATCCAGCTACGGCTTATGCATTCGGTACTGGTTTTTCGTTTTTGCAGTTTGGAATCCGAACCTATTTAGTACAATTGAAAATGCGAGTTACTGTGCTTAAATTAAGTTTCAGTTCACGTAGGAATTTGTGGATTTTGATTTCGGTTAATTGTGTCAGATAGAGTTTTTGGACCACACACGACTTCGCCAGAAGTATATGAAGTGGCGGCTCAGCCGGTCGTCAAGGCTGCCATGGAAGGTGTTAATGGTATGTGATACTTCTAGGACTCTGAAAAGCGAGTTTACTGGGTTTGTTTGCGTGCTAAAACGAATTTGTATTGAAGCATTTAAATGAATCTGGTAAAATTAGGCGGTGAGTTTAATTCCAGTCAACACTTAGTTGTACTAATGTTGCAATACATATCTTGTCTTAATCATGCTCTGGTGATGCAGGAACTGTATTTGCGTATGGTGTTACAAGTAGCGGGAAGACACACACTATGCACGTAAGTGTCAACGTTTAACTCAACGAACTGTTTAAACTCTAGCCGTGTTCAACTCCAAGTGCTGCCCAATCTTATCGAGTAAAATTATGCCCTCGCTAATGGCTTTTGTTGACCACGTTAATCCTTTGTCCAAGAATTCAACTTTAGCGCTCAATTTGAGATGGCTTGATTGGGTGATCCGGGAAAGAAATTTCCCAATTAAATATAATATGTTATTTTACTTGACAAAGATTCGCAGGAGTAAATATGCTCTAAAAACTTATTGCTGTTATTATATTTTTATCTGTCAAAGCTTAAAATCCCTTGAGTTTACACGCAGAGGAATGGTATCCGCTAGAGTTCTTTTCTGGTCTTATGCTTACCATCAATAAAGTTAATACTAGTCCTACCAGGACCGCTTTGATGGATTATTAGAAGTCTTGGAAGGAGGTGAGGTAGAATCTACGTCTGAATAATGCTTAAAACAGAAAAAAACTGAAGATATTCTGCTTTAATATATAGATCTGTCTATATTATGCTTTAAAGTGTGGGTAAGTTTTATGCTTAGCATTTCTATTGTTGTGGTGCAGTAGTACGCTCCTGCCACAACACATTCTGTTGAAGTTACCACTTTTAATATCAATGGTTTTCAACCTATGTTTTCACCCTTAAATACTCAGCACTTATTCCCACTTGTACCATGCAATATATGCTAAATTTCAACTAAGCAGTATTTGACATTTCTCTTATACAATTTGTACAGGGAGATCAAAATTCTCCTGGTATTATACCCCTAGCTATAAAGGACGTTTTCAGCATTATACAAGATGTAAGTGTTTTATAACCATTTCTTTTGTTCTTTAACTCCTTTTGTTGAAGCTTTCATGTTACCATTACTTTTAATATGCCACCCCTTTATTGGTTTCTTTGACGTCTTCTTTGAAATGTAGGTCCATCGTAGTGATGTGCATCATATTATAGGGTTAAACTTTGAAATATATCTTTTAACTGAAAGTTGGCTTTCTACAATTATCCTCTTACCACTTAACTAAATAGCTGCATTATGTTCTGCCCATGTGAAATTTTGATCTTTTTAGAATAGGAAATACTTATAGTCATGATGGCTCTCATCTCATGTGAAGCCATATTTCTTCTATTCTCTTCCTTGTTTGACGTCTTCTCTGTTTGTTGAAATATGATTGTTTTGTATGAATGCCTCAAAGAGTAGCCTTGTGAAGATAACTAGCGATTTCATAGACTGGCTTAGTTTGGAGGCACAGATTGATTACATAGACTGATTTTATTTTTTAGGGGACTATCTGCTTCTCTTTCCCATCAAATGGTCCCCCAACCAGCCTTTGGACATGTCTTTCTTCTTCTGTCGTTTTTTCCTATAAAAAAAAAAAGAAAAGAAAAGAATAGGAAATACTTATGTTTGTTTTACATAGTCGCTGGCTGTCTTTGCAGGGTCATGTACGCATTATTATTTTCTTCTGGTTGGCATTTATTATCAATTGACTTAACGAACCTTTTTGTTAGATCTTTGCTTTTACGTTTTTGTGATGGAGCATATGTGCATGGCTGGCTAACTGAATTATCTTTTCAGACTCCAGGAAGAGAGTTCTTACTCCGTGTGTCATATCTTGAAATCTATAATGAGGTTAGTAGCACTAAGATGAGTTTCCCAGTTTGAGACATGAAGCTGCATTTTACTTTTGGTTTTTGGGCCTGAACAGTGAACATATTTCTCTTATGCTTCGTTTAGTCCTCCCCTATAATTTGTAAGTTTATGGTTATAACTCTACTGTTGTAAGTTTGGGAGTTCTTAACTTGGAAACAATAATCATTATTTGATGGGAGTGATTGGTTAGTAACTTGATCTTCTCATATGAAATTTATTTATTATGGTGCCATTTGTGCTTATTGTATCAGGTGATAAATGACTTGCTTGATCCCACAGGTCAGAATTTGCGTGTTAGAGAAGATGCACAGGTTTCCCACTTAGATTCTTAAAGTTTCTTACTTATCAACAACTTGCTGAGTTTCATATGCTGATCTCATTTGAGTGTGATCTATTCAGGGAACCTATGTTGAGGGTATAAAGGAAGAAGTTGTTCTTTCTCCTGGGCATGCACTTTCTTTTATTGCTGCTGGGGAAGGTACTTTACCAATTATTCCTGCTCTATTCATCATTTTTTCATTCATCGTTGATCTTCTGTTTGACATGAGTGCTGGTTATGGTATTCTTTACTGAACTTTAAGTTCACTTGTGGTAATGGCAGAGCATCGTCACGTTGGTTCAAATAATTTCAATCTGTTGAGTAGCCGAAGTCACACCATATTTACACTGGTAAACATTCTATATGTAGAGGAATGATCTCTTTTGCTTCATCACTTTTTATTTCAACTTAACAGGAACAATTTGCTCTCTTCATCATCTCTTTTTTACTTCAAATCTCATTTTTTATGGGTAAGTTACATATGCTTCTAGTGGGTCTTGATCCCGTGAGGGATGAGGGTATTAATTGAGCTAAAGAATAGGTCATGTACAACTTTGGTATTTCATATCATCAGTTTCAGATGTCAAAGGACCAACTCATTCATACTCTTACTAATGTGAATGTGGATAATACTGAGGTTTGTCATTTGAAAAAGGACATTCTACAATCTGAAGTATCATTCGTAACTGGGTGCTAGTGGTTGTAAAATCTTGAGGTTGAATTTCATTGTAAATGAGTGCTAGTGGTTGACTCATTCCATAGTAATTGATTTCAATGGAATGAGTTTCCATGAATTTCTTGTATTGTTGAACTAGCATGCTAAGGTGATGCTCTTGTATATGTCCCATATACCTGGGCTTTTGCCTATTCTTATCATAAATAAAATTTTGTTTACCGATAAAAAAAAAAAAAAAAAAAAAAATCTTGAGGTGGCTAAAGGTCATTGTATGTAAAATTTGCAAGTGCATTATGATCCATCAAGCCCAAATGCATGATAGTTTGTTATGAAGTAATGGTTCAATTGGCTGCAATGATCGTTTTCTCAAATATTGGTTTGCAAATTGGATGGTAACAGTTGAGCATTTTTAATGGTAACTTGCTTTAGTTTTCTCTAACAATAGACTTCATTCTGATACACCATGCTCGCAATTTGATTCTTTAATAATAATTTTTGTTTTATTCTGGTTTGAAAGGGAAATTAGTACAGTTTTTCATACAGTATGCTGATATGTTGTTCATGGAAATATTGCGAGGATATCAACAAGGAAATGTAGTCCTTTAGCTCCTTTGAAAGGAAAAGTGGGGGAGTTTTTCATCTATTTCTGATTTCAAAAGGGAATTTATCTGAAGTAATATTTCAAAGTGCTGATATGTCGTTCATGGAAATTTGGTCATGTTTTGGTGGACACTTATTTTAAAATTACAACCTGTATTGTGTAGTGAAAGTAGTCACCACATTCAAGTGAACTGTTGAAGCAATTATATTCGTACTTGTTTACGACATATTTGGTACCATACTTTCTTTCACAAGATTCAATTCTGTCTCTAACTCATTGATGCATTTGCAGATGATTGAAAGTAGTGCAGATGGTGATGAATATGATGGAGTGATCTTCTCTCAACTTGTATGATCAAATCATTTGTACTTTGACAAACATAGAATGTTATTCTTACGTGCATGCTTTGGCTCATTGATTGGTTTTTGTGTGGTTTTATAGAATTTGATTGATCTAGCTGGATCTGAGAGCTCAAAAACAGAAACAACTGGACTGCGGAGGAAGGAAGGATCTTACATCAATAAAAGCCTTCTAACTCTTGGAACAGTAGGTGTTGTAGAGATTTGATAGGACATACTGTTAAACTAATGTAAACATATTGGATATACTTTTAGGTGTGAGTGCCAAAAGTAGTTTGCTAAGAAGTTTCAACTTATTCTATTGTCAACTTTTCCATATATATGCATAGAAATTTATAGTTTTTAATGTGCTTGAACGGTTGCAATGTGAAGGTAATTGGAAAACTGAGTGAGGGGAAGGCATCTCATGTTCCCTACCGAGATTCCAAGCTTACCCGCCTTCTGCAATCTTCACTGAGTGGGCATGGACATGTCTCGGTGAGTTTCAGATGCAACATAGCTTATGCTATTGAAACAATTCCCTTTTCAATTCTACTCAAGTTTCAAAACGCCATTATATGAGTTGAATTGTGTTATACATAATTCTCATTAGATGGTTGCTTGTATACTAAGAGTGAAGTCACCATGGAATGCATATTGCCCATCACTTGTCCTGGATCATCCTGTAATGACACTAATAGGACCTTTTCTACCATTGTTATTGTATTCTCCCAGCTTATATGCACGGTTACTCCTGCGTCAAGCAACATGGAGGAAACTCATAATACGTTGAAGTTTGCAAGCAGAGCAAAGCGAGTGGAAATCTATGCCTCACGTAATAAGGTGCGTTGCAATTTAATTATTTCAGTTGTAAGCAATGTCCGGTCATGAGCAATTAAAGCTTGCTCTTAGAAGCAATTCAAACTAGCTCTTAGGTGTTTTTAAAAATAATGTTTCAGATTATCGACGAAAAATCTTTGATTAAAAAGTATCAAAGAGAAATTTCAACCCTCAAAGAAGAACTTGATCAGCTCAGGAGGGGGATGCTTGTTGGTGTTAGTCATGAGGAGATTTTGACCTTAAAGCAAAAGGTTTCTTTCCCACCCCTCTTCCCTTACATAATCAGTTTTATATGATGGGCACTGAAAAGTATGATTTGTGACTAATGTTTACCAGCTATATTCTATTGTTGATTGAATAGTTGGAAGAAGGTCAAGTGAAAATGCAGTCGAGATTGGAAGAAGAGGAGGAAGCCAAGGCTGCTCTAATGAGTAGAATCCAGAAACTAACGAAGCTCATACTTGTCTCTTCAAAGAATACAATTCCTGGATATTTGAGCGATATTCCCAGTCATCAACGAAGTCATTCGGTTGGTGAGGATGACGTGAGTTCCTTCTCTTCGTCTCTTCCCCCCTCGCTTGTTTGTTCTATTTGATCTGAAGAATGCTTTTTTCAAATACAAAGAAACCAAATTTGACCATTTTCGTTGAAATTTTTGCAAGCTGTCTTGAAGTTTTTGAACCGTGTTAGAACAAATCAAGTCTATGATAACCAGTAGTTGATTGCTCAACGTAGCTCAGTAGAGATATCAATTATTTTTTCTCTTGTTTTTCTTTTACAGTCTTGTTATGTGCGTCTGTGTTCTTTCCAGAACAATAATCCCCACCCACCCCTATATAAAAAGATCCATCCGTTCTGTTTCAATGTAGATTTTCTAGTTCTTTCCTCCATTTGAAAACATAAATCCATTGCTCATCTTTCATGTCTTTGTTCTTTTTAGGGTTTGCTTCTTGAAGGTGAGAATCAGAAAGATTCATTGTCATCTGCCTCAGCAGCTCCAGCAGATGCATCTTTTGATTTTAAACACAGAAGATCTTCTAGCAAGTGGAGTGAAGATCTGTCACCTTCTGGTAGTGCAATTACTGAATCAACTCATGCCGGTGAACTTATCAGTGATTCAAAACTGCCAACAGTATGTACTGTTTTGCCTTTTATGCTTATCTATTTAAAAACATGTAGCATATAATCTTGTTTACAAATTATTTTGCTATATGTATAGTTTTTTTCCCTTTCTATGCTTATGCAAGATGGGCAACGGGAGCTTGCTATCTGTTTCTGTAGGGCCAAACTTTGGCAACATATTTATTCCATCTTGGAAGGTTTTGAGTTGGAATTAAAAGGTCTGTCTATTCCTTTTGGTTCTTGCTTGCAAAGGTTAAAATATTCCCCCTCTAGCCTTTGGTTGGAATTACATTGCATTTTTGTTATGATTTCTTTATGTTTCCCTACTGTATATTGGCTTTCCACATCCATGTTCTGAAGTCTTTAGCCTACACATTTGCTTTCTTTCATTTTCATTCTTAAGTATTTATATACATTTTGCCATGGATTCTATCTCCTGATGCAAAAAGTGATAGCTCTAGATCATATTGATTTGCTAATGTATAATTTAACGGGCCTATGTTGCATATGCTTGTTTTGATTATGGGTATTTCATATTTGTCTTGAGTTTGTATTCTTTGAAGATGTTGCATAAATATGGCTGCTTACAGCTTTGTATTACAGGGAGGGATGACGATGTCAGATCAGATGGACCTTCTTGTTGAGCAAGTTAAGATGCTTGCTGGAGAAATTGCATTTAGCACAAGCACCCTTAAGCGCCTGGTGGAGCAGTCTGTAAATGACCCTGATAGCTCAAAAACCCAGGTAAATCCTTCTTCTATTCTGTTTTAGAGCCACTCTACATCTTAGTGCAATTAAGTTCATTGAAAAGTTCTGACTAACTAAAAAAATGTTGTGGCACCAAATAAATGTAAAGCCTGTTTGTTGGCTGTGTTTCGCATTCTGATTCCTATATCACTCTTTTGATTTTGTTTACCGATCAAAAAAATGATATAGCTAATTTTGCATTTAGCAATGAGCATAAGGATCTCCAATTATTGCTACCTTGATATTTTGGTGAACTGATTATTAGTGTTGCTTAAATTTTATTTTGCTTGATGTATCCCATTTAATATAGTAAGTAATACGTATAATCTATCTGGTTCATTATGTCCATTAGTTGTTTGTTGTGTAATTTAATGGCCAGAAGCTGCCTCATTTTCTTGGCTTCTTTCTTGTAATCCCTACATAAACATTCTTATTCTGTCTAAAAGTTAACTGATGAAACGAAAATTGTAATCTAACCAGATCTTTGTATGTAAGTGTCTAAGAGAATATTTTCCCCCAAAAGAGCCTGATAAAAGCTCTTGTGCTTTCTTTCATACAGATTCAAAACTTGGAACATGAGATCCAAGAAAAGAAGAGGCAAATGAGGGTCTTAGAACAGCGTATTATTGAGAATGGTGAGGCTTCAATTGCTAATGCATCGTTGGTTGAAATGCAGCAGGCAAGTCTCAAGTCTCTTCCCCTGTATGGCTATAATTTTAATGTCAAATACCCTTCCATTGTACATGGTTATTGTTTGTTATTTTATTGTGGCTAAACATATGGTCAATTATGTGTTATTCCTTCCGTTTTGTGACAGACGCTTATGAGATTGATGACACAGTGCAATGAGAAAGGTTTTGAACTGGAGGTTAGTATTTATGCAACTTAATGGGGTGTTTGAGTTCTAGTAGTGCCCTTTCTTCCCTTGTTTACAGCACTTTTTTTGATTGTATAGGGTGCAGTTTTTGTTCATCGGATATATTTGAATTGTATGAATGGAATATCATGAAGCATCATATTTCATCTGTAACATCTAATTAAGATGATATGTATTTGGTCCTGCAGATTAAATCAGCAGACAACCGTATCCTCCAGGAGCAGTTGCAGAATAAGGTCAGAATGTCACACTCTGGTTCTTTTAGTATTTTAGTTGATTTATTTTCACTTCACCACAATCTTTAGCAGCTTTATTTTCCTTTGTTTGGAGATGCTGCTAGTCCTTTTAGTGAATTGAGTTCAACTTATCAAGGTTAATTATCTGGTTATTTTCAGTGTTCAGAGAACAAGGAATTACAAGTAAGAGTGAATAGCCTTGAGCAGCACTTGGTCTCATTCACGGGGGATAAGTCATCAATGTCTTCAGAACAGTATGTATCTGGAGAATATACTGATGAATTGAAAAAGAAAATTCAGTCTCAGGTGATCATTTGGCCTGCTTTTGGATCTAAATGGCTAAATAGATTCAATTGTTTTGGCTGTTGATGGTTTGGAATCTTTTAATTATCCTGCTATAATTGAAGTCACATTGATGTACAGTTTTTTTTCCGTCTATATATATGTGTGTAATGGTCGCATGATAAATTCTTTCTTGTGTACTTTTCATTTTACTAATTTATAGAATCCATATGATCACTTGTGGACTGACTTGAAATTTCAGGCACGTCTTGATTATATGCCAACTTTTAAAGGATTAGTAGCTTATGCCTACTTACTGCTGAAAAGGGGAAATACAGCTTGCATCCTTAAACTATTGTCGTTTTCTCAATTTGCAGCCGAAATTACTAAAACCTTCAATTTGTATCCCAAACCATGACAAGTTGCCTGCCAAGATTGTGCCGCATCTTATTTTTCATTGATCTTAATGTTAGAGCTAAACCATAAAAAAGTTTTATTCAACATATTAAACATGACTTCTTGCATCAATGCACTTTCTTTATCTTTTAATCTACATATTTGCAAGGGCTTGCACTTCTAGAAGTCATTCTGCCTTTGTTTGTTTGCACAGGAAATTGAGAACGAGAAACTTAAGCTGGAACATGTTCAGCTTTCAGAGGATAATAGTGGCTTACGTGTCCAGAACCAGAAATTGGCTGAAGAAGCTTCCTATGCCAAAGAGCTGGCCTCTGCTGCTGCCGTTGAGCTGAAGAATTTGGCTGGTGAGGTGACAAAGCTCTCATTACAGAATGCAAAACTAGAAAAAGAGTTGTTGGCTGCACGAGATTTGGCACATTCTAGAAGTGCTGCTATGCAAACCATGAATGGTGTCAACCGCAAGTTCAATGATGGAACAAAAAATGGAAGGAAGGGGAAGCTATCTGGCCGTGGTTATGAAATTTCTGGAGCAGGCTGTGATGAGTTTGAGTCATGGAATCTTGATCCAGAAGATTTAAAGATGGAACTGCAAGCAAGGAAGCAAAGGGAGGCAGTTCTTGAGGCTGCCTTAACTGAAAAGGAGTTCATTGAAGATGAGTTTAGGAAAAAGATTGAAGAGGCGAAGAAAAGGGAGGAGGCTCTTGAAAATGATTTAGCAAACATGTGGGTGCTTGTTGCTAAATTGAAGAAGGAGGGAGGAGCTATCTCTGAGTTGAACACTGATGAGAGGAATGGTGAGGGAACTGAATTCATTAGTGATCCAAAAACAAATGTACTGGAAACCAACACGGTTCGTAAAGAGAGTGAAGTTTTGGATGTTTCAAATCCAGCTGATGAAATTCCAAAGGAAGAACCCCTGGTTGTTCGCCTTAAGGTAACAGCATTCTACATTTCTTTGTGACATTGCCTTGAAATTCGAACTTGAAAATTTATTAAAGTATAATTGTTACCTAAACCAAGAGCAATACTGTGCCCCCTTGAAATGCATGTCATACAAAGTTATGTCATCCCCTTACACTAGTCAATAAAGAGATGATATATAAAACCTTTAAATGCACAAGTTTCACGCAAGTCTTTTATAAAAAAGTGGACCCATCATGGAAAGGTGTGAAAAACATACTCTTTTTTATTTTTTGTTATGGAGCTCACATTTTTGCAAAATACTTGTACATTTGGGAGTTGTATTTAGCATTACTTGCAAATAAATATTCAAAGTAATAACTTCTAATGAAACTTTCTGAGGTTGCTCTCTAGGAGCCTGTCGAAGCGGAACCAACTTGAGCTGCAAAGATATTTGACTGTCCACTTACAGAAAGTGGTTGCTTTGAATGATAATTTTTTGGGCCGATTTTTATGCTTTCAGGCACGGATGCAAGAGATGAAGGAAAAGGAACTCAAGTACCTAGGAAATGGAGATGCCAATTCCCATATGTGTAAAGTATGTTTTGAATCACCAACAGCAGCAATTCTTCTCCCCTGTCGACACTTTTGTTGTAAGTGGTTCGAACCTCCCCAAGTTCCACCTTTCCAAATGCTTGTAATTTCTCATAGTAACCCACAGTCTACCCTTTTTTGCAGTGTGTAAATCTTGTTCGCTTGCTTGTTCTGAGTGCCCACTTTGTCGTACAAAAATTGCAGATAGACTTTTTGCATTTACTTCTTGACACATTGCTTTTTAAGCCTCCAAATGAAGGTAACTCAAATTTGCTCTGTTTATCTTCTAAATCCTGAAAAGGGTACCAATTGAACTAAATACGATTTTCATAGTCTTTTCATTTCATCGATTAGCCTAAAGAAATCAAGAACTAGTTTTAAAGGAATAAGTCATCATTTCCTTCCATGCCAAAGATGTCATAAGCCATTTTTATCACGTTAGTTCCTTTAAATAGCAAACCAGTTAAATATTGTGTCTGTTATTTGCAGGTTTGTCATCAAATATATGTTTGGGATTCTACATGCAACAGCGGTGCGAATTCTTTTATTAGTTTGCCTTGTTTGTAACTGCCGCAAAAGGTATATGAATATTTTGTTTCTGAATCCAACCTCTAGAATCTGTAAAATAAGAGGGGGGAAACAATTGAAAAGAAAGACAAAAAGGAGACAAGAACGATAAATTTGAAGTTTTCAGATGCTGGAGCTTGCCTTGTTTTTACAGCAAGCAGCAGGATGGTGTTATATGTCTAAACCTACTTCCATGTATATATAAACAATTTAAGCTTCCATAAGAAGCATTTTTTTCATCTCTGCAATACTCGACTTAGCTAATATTTTCTTATTTTGCTTTCGCTTAATTCACTCGACAAAAAAAAAAAAAAAAAAAAACTTACAAAGCAAATGGACCTGCTAAATTGAGTAATTCATGGGTGGTATGATTAAAGTTGGTCCGGGTTTGGGTACTGAACCGGACTTGGGTTTCAAATACGGTTTAGGTACTTGTCCATATAGGTGATTTTAATATGATACGCATAAAACGATGATGTTTGGTGGTTTAAATCCAAATGGTGTTGTTTCACTTTTTTTTTTTTTTTGTACACTTCAGGTATAAAATGATACTGTTTTAACTTAAATAGGACGACGTTTTAATTACAGTATATATAAAAATATATATTTATTTAATTAGTTGGTTTGGCAGTTTGAACTAGGTTTGAATTGGTTGAATATTAGTTTTATCTATTTTTCGCTGTCAGCTGACTGGTTCTTTATTGATTTTGGCTAGTTTCTAAATCCGGCAGCTGGTCTCTGTCGATGTAGGTCAGTCCAGCCGGTTCTTATTCATCCCTACTTGTCCGGATTAATTGAAGTTATGATTCACGTTCTTACCCGGATGAATTGGATTTATAACATCTGGATATCCAGCTTTTCCAAAATATTTATAATAATAATAATAATAAAATCTATATTTTATTAAGATTATTTGACGGTAAAAAGAGCAATGTCTCTTTACAATTTTTTGTAAAACGAAAGATGATTATTTGAAATTTTAAATTAAGTAGGGAATTTTAAATTTTTGGCGATCATATTGATTGGCTGATAAAATAATAACATCAGTGGTTTAATCTTTTTTTTTTAATAAAAAAAATGTATCAATGACGTTATTAATTGAATAATGGATTGCGGAGCGATTAGGCAAAGACCACGAGAGTCGAGGAGCCTGATATTGCCAAGCAAAAGCCAACCAGCATCGGAAATTTCCAGTTGGATATTAAAAAATTGTCAGTTGGATCTAAAGATCAAGGCGAGGATTTTGTATTGTTCCTCAAAACATGTCACTTGCGTCTGTCCCGAAGGCTGTTCACCAAATTCTTTATTTATTTGAGATATTTATCTCCTCGTCTTCATGTTTCTCTGTGTCTGGTCCCACTCTAGCAACTTTTCTTGCATCCGAGTGAGCGGATTTAAATTTTAGAAAAGTTCTTTTTATACTACTTTTAATCGGGTTTCTTCAAATAAATCAGTACTTTTTATCGTATGTAGCTCGAAATTGAGTTGGGACATAAGGGTTAATTCATAAATATTTTAGTCATTAAAGTAATTTCATTAAAATAAATTTATCATCTGTCTTATTTTAATATGTAAATAATACATCAGAATGCAAATTTTTTTTTTATAAAATAAATTTAATATATCACAAAAATTTTTATTAATATATAAATTTATTTTTGTAAGATTTAATAGAAATAATTTAATTTAATTTTTTTTTTAAGAATATGATACGGTTGGCTATATCACCCTTTCATTGGAATTCACGTTGTAACAACCTTCTTATCAAAGGTTGTGTTTTTCTGGCTTTATGTTTGTTACTTGGAACGAATCGAATAACAGCGGTTGTCTTTTGTTCTCCTCGTTGACCACAGGCATCCAATACAGTATTTGCAAAGGAAAAGAAAATGATAGAAACTAATGGAATCCTTTTTTCTTCATTTATTTGTGGCGTTTGAGATGATTACAAAGCAGTCCAAGTGAAGAAGAGCAAAACAAAAACTGACCCCGGATTAATAAACCACACGGTCTGACACAGAGTGTGAAGATCCAGGGATTACTAACAGATTAAACAAGGATTGACTAGAAAAAAAAAAAAGAAGGAAACTTCAAAAGCAAACTTCTATCTGAAATGTCTGGATTTCTTGAGAGGAATGATTTGGGGTACTGTAAAACCATCGTCACTCCACTTTCGGTTGCTCATTTTCATGTCATTTGCCTTTTCTGATTCCTTGAATCCAGTCAGAAAGTCAGTAGTCCGGGGAAAGAGAGGTAATTGAGGGAGTTGATGTGAAGCTTGAGAAACCCAGCTAACCAAATCTTCTGATGAAAAAGAAGTCATATCTTTCTCAACAACTACTCGATCCAAAAACGGGAGTGATTGATCACTGGTCTGCACTTATTGCAACTATAACTAATATCAGCAAATAAACTTCATGCCTTTCTGAAAATTTTAAAAAATAAAATAAAAATCTCAATAAAAACAAAAACAAGTTTCTTTTCATATTTGAAGTGTGCTGCAAACCTTAAAGAAACCATTGGCAGCAAATGCAGGGTCAAGAAAGTCTTCAACACACCAACCCGGCAAGGTTTCTATCAAATACTCTGATATGCTGCTGGTTGAAATAGGAACAGTGTCTTGAATCTGATTTCCTTCAGTACCCCTGTAATCTGGTGTGATTGTACCCTTCCCACTTGAAGGAGAGACAAATACTTCATTACAAATCATGTTTGGTTTCTTTCTTGATGACTGCGAGCTTCTAACATCAGCGTCAATGTTGTTTGATTCAGAGCCATTAGAGGATGATGAGGTTGGGTATAAAGAAGAGGAAGAATAGGCATGGAGTTTGACACCCGTGAGAAGAAATCTGTCATGTTTCTGGGTATGTTCATTGGCTTTGTGAATGGGGAGGTCGCATTCTCTACAAAGAATTGCTCTATCTTCTTTGCAGAAGAGAAAGGCACGCCTCTCCTGCGAAAAAAAGAAAAAGAAAAAAGAAAAACCAAAAAGAAAACAAGCATCAAGTTCGTATTCTATTGAATTGTTTTGCAAGCTAGCTAGGATTAAAAAGAAAGTGATTCATTTGGTTTTCGTATGAAAGAGATGGATGAGGCAAGAAAGAGCACCTGACAGATATCGCAGAGAGGAACTTGTTTGGAGGGGTGGATCAAAGAGAAGCGTGTGTGCTTGCCGGCGAGTTTGTTTGCGTGGTGAATGCTGCTATCACACCCATCACAAAGAGCAGCTTCATCTGCAGGGCAGAATACTGTGGCCTCCCCTTTGTCACACACGTCGCATTGGATCTTCATTCTCTTTCAACCCCCAATCCTCTTTCTTTCTCTATTTCTACACCAAGAGTACTCTTGGCTGATAAGGGGAAAAAAAAAAAGATTTTTTGGGAGGGATGAAGGAAGAGACAAAAGTATTATGGGCAATTTAGCTGCCAAGCTCAGATGTCTTAACTCTTTCTGACTTCAAGAAAACTCTCGATATATATGCCATAGGCCATAAACACCCCCCCCCCCCCCCCCCCCCCCCCCCCCCCTTTTCTCTCTCTCTCTCTCTCTCTCTCTCTTGTTTGCATATCGCTTTCTTTTAGTAAAGAGAGGCTGCAACTAGGCTTTCTGGGCTATAAAGCCATCACCCTCGATCCGTCTATCTGAAGTCGGAGGCAGGGCAATTGCAAGCATATTTATCTAGCTATACCTAATTTTGACCCCCCCGGCCCAGCCTTCGTCACGTACGAAATATAATTTATGCTTTCAGATCAGAATATTAATTAATTCTATTTCGAGACCAGGCATTGGCCAAAACAGCACTCTCAATATATTCTTCTCTCTGATCTGAAATCTGGTCTTCTCATTTCTTCCTTTCTTTCTTTCTTGGTATTTTCTATTGATTTTGCTGACATTTGATGATCAATTTCTCATGACATTATACTTTCTTTGTGCATGCAAAGGTTGTCTTTCAGTCCTGTGCCATGGGAAAGAAATCCCATGCTACAATTTGCATTGCACATTTCATTAAATATGCATATGAAACAACAGAGGTTGGCATAACTCTTTACCGAAACCTATTTCCAAAGTCAAGATGTTTGAATAAAGTTGGCAATTTGTTTTGGAGCCACTCGCCTGACTTCTGATTTTAAGTTAACCATGGTTTGAAAGAGGATAAAGCGTGTACATCTTGGAATCGAATGAATATGGTGCAGAAAGATGTCCTTGGCGTTTCCCATTCCCATCATTATTATTTCTCAAGGGTGTCCTTGGCGTGTTAACAAACCAAGTGGCTGTTTGTCTCTACATGTAACAACAAAATTCATTTGTATGTTTTGGGTGTCCACATTTATGCCAATTAATAACGATTTGCAGTAAAATAAATAAATAAAAATCGTGTAGGTCATTTTTCTTCTTTTTCTTTTGGAGTAAGAGATCATCCGCAAAACACAAGTGCGTGATTCTCTCTCCATGGCACCTCCAATCAAACTTGAAGCGTTTGTTAGTGTAAAAATCTAAAGTCAGTAAATTTTGTGCATGCTCTTTATAAAAAAATGAATCTCATTAAAAAAAAAAAAATAGTATATTTTTCCTTACACTTTGGGGAATCCACTTTTTTACATAGACGGTATAGAATTTGTATATTTGAGACTTATTTAAATCATTACCTTTTCTTTTGTTTGGAAAAACTCTCCAACATATAGGCCTGGTCTGGATGTTAAAACCTCTCCTACAATCTCATATCATATCATTTTATCGTATCTAAATATTATAAACATAAATATTTTTTCAATTTCAAATTTTTAATTTTTTTATATAATAATTACCTAATTATTATAATTTTTTCAAACTTTCAAATAAAAGAAAAGAAAAAATCAATTTTTTCAAGTTTCAAAATAATAATAATAATATTAAAAAATTATATTCTAACAATATTTAAACTTTATAATATTTTTATTCAATTTTTTCTCCTTTATTTTTTAAAACTAATAAAGCCTCAATTTAAATTATTTTATTACTATTTATAAGTAATTTTATTATTATTTACAGATCATTTTATCTCACTGTTCAAATCATGCCTATAATTAAAGAAAGAGAAATCTTATTATGTTTGTGGCTTACCAGTTGTTTCAAGCTGACAGTCATTAGCGTAAGGGAAAGATGATTGGGGTTATAAAAGGAAAATGAGGGTGCATGGCCCCATCAAATCGTTCAAAACCGGTGGGTATAATTCCTTGCGTAGTATAAAATGATGTTACATTTCATCAAATTGGCTTTTAATTCCTTTGACTTGTCTTCGTGCGTACGTGGTAGTTATTCATCACATCATACTTTGAGTAAACCACGTTCAAAGCAAATATGGTACATGGGAAACCTTAGATAATTTGAGGAGACTCTGGTCTTCCTCCATCGCTACACGACAAATAACACACTTGTTTTTGGTCCTTGTTACCGATGGTATTTATTATACAACCCAAAACATTAAATATAGAGATATGCAAGTGGTCGGTCCGCATCGGATATGGTAAGAAGATTAGAGAGTAACCCTAGTACTGTTTTGTTCGAGTAATGCCATTAACAACTTTTCTGTCTAAAAGATTCTACTAAGTAATCATATACCACACACTTGATGAGAATAAAAAATAAAAAAATAAAAGAATTATTCTATTCAGTAGATATGTGGTTTAGCGTTATTGTATAGAATAACTCTTTTTGTCCTATTATATAAAGAATAATTATATTTAAATGTTTTTACGACACACACAATTTACGTATCATAATTTGATTTATAAGATTTAAATTTTAAAATATAAGTATTAATGTCTTGTTTCGTACTCTTTTCGACTTGGCCCTCAGCATTCGGGTCTTTAGTCTTAAGCCTACATGATATCAGTAATATTATAGAAGAATGTAAGTTAATAGAGAGAGTTCGGAGAGTCCAAAGACCCTTTACGATACAGGGTTTTCTTTTATACCTGACCTCGAAAATCAGGCAACCATGCCCTATGGCTGAGGGAGGGAAGTCCTCCAGCAGTCCATTCCATCATGCCCATTTAATACGGCGTGGTCCTTTTAGGGGATGCATTTAATGCTGCATGATCATCTGAAGAGTGCATTTAATGCGACGTAATCCTCTATTTTGTCTTATGGTTCAGTTATATTGAGATGGCGTGTTCCTCCTCCTTCAGTTTCGGGGGTGGATTTGCCGCGCTTCCTATGTAGTAGACTTACTTCTGCTCTAAGGCCCTGAATCTTGTTAACCGGGTCGAGAGTCCTTTAGTTGGGTTGGCGGATGGCTTGGCCGGTAATAGCCTGTGAGTGTTGGGCTCAACCTCTAGGCCTTTTGGACCAGTGGAAAAATCTCCTAACAATAAGATGTGACATTTTTATAACTTTTAGATTAGTTTTTATTTAAAAAATAAATAAATTTAAAATATGACACTTTTATCACTATGACCCGTGGTAACTTGCTAGCCCTTAGTAAACAAATTTTTATATTTAATTTTGTTTTGTGTGAATATAATAATTTGATTTATAGTCTCGGTTAACATGTGGATGTACTGGTAATAAATTATGTTATTGGAAAATAATAATAATAAATTCTTTTAAAAAAAGAAGAAAAAGAGAAAGATGTCGTGAACGGTCCACGTCGCCTACCTCCGCCTTTGCAACAACGTTTTGAAGGTAGTAAACACTACTACACAATGGACAAGCCCACTTTACTTCTTTTTGACCCAATAAAAGAGTATTGGGCTGCTCGATTTGGTTCAATAAGTATGATTGGGCTTTTAGGCCCATGGTTTCTTTGGATTTGGTCTCCGTTCATCTCTGCAGATGCAAAGCAAAGATTGAATACTAACGAAGATTTGGTTGGAAAACTTGAACGGTCATTACTCTTTCAGTGGCACCTCTCTCTCGCGCGCGCCACCGCCAGTCCGCACGACTCCAAATGGCTGCATTCTTGGCGACGTCCTCATCCCCGCCGGCCCTTCTTTGCCTTTCCTCCCCTTCTCATTCCCACTTTCGTCAGGTAACTCTTCTTCTTCTTCTCACTCTTTCATATACATTGTAATTCTTGAGTTGTTCTTTTTATGCTTCCCTAAATTAAACAACCTGTCGTTTCTTTTTCCTCACTGCCCATTTCGTCTCTGTCAAAAATATGTAGACTAAAGCTAAGGATAACTAATGAGTTCTTTGATGTTTAATTGTACCGGTTGGGCGTCTGTTCTCTTTGTTTAATTCTTTTTTTTCTCATAACTTTTTGAAGTTGTTTTTTTCCTCTGAATAAATGCTTCACTACTCTGTGGCCCAGAGTTCATTGCTCCAAAGTTGGAAAGTCTCGGTTTTCAAGGTGCGTTGGCTTAGGACGTTTTCTGCCACGACTTCAATGAATTGGAATAGGAGGTAATTTCGGAAGGGGAAAAATGTGGAATTTTTCTAGTTTTGGACATATAATAATAAACCTGATTGATGATATAGGAATTCTTGTAAATATAATAGCTTAAGCGGCGTGGACGTAGTTTTGTTGTTATCGATGAAACTTGTTAATGGGAGTTCCCCCGTGAAAAGGTGGCAACATTGGACTCGCGCTGTAAAAGGAGAGTTGAGGGACTCACTCGGTAGGGATTATATTCTCGAGAATTGGGGGGATTGGCATTAATCTTTGAAAACCACTATAAATGATTCACCTGTCTTTGTCTATACTGAAGCTGAAATCGTTTGCTCAAGTTTTAGAATTATAATTTTCTAGTATACTTTATCTGACCAATGGAGCTATCGGTAGTAAGATTGTGTTTGCATCTAATAATACAGGAGAAATTTCATCTATGCAGCCAGTCAAGATGCTGAGGAAGCTTTCAAAAAGACTGTTGAAGTGGATAAGCTTATAGATACACTGAGGGATGCAAATCCAAATGAAGTAAGTACATGATTGTTTTCCTGGAAAACTTTAAAGGCTGTGCTATGCTAATTATTTTTCATCGTTTGTTTTATTAAGGTAAAATTTATTTTTGAAATTCACCTCATTTAATTGGACATTTTTGTTTGACTATTCAAGGGATAATGAGGTTATGTGGCTCTCCATTTACTTAAAACTGGAGATAACTTTTGCTTTGTATCTGTTTCATTAAACTTATTACTGTTGCTTTTTGTTTTGTGAACAGCTTCAGAAGCTTGTTGTCGAAAATGTCCTTGCTTTCAATGAGAGTTTTTGGATACGCCTTGCAGCAAGAACTGATACCTGCAAATCAGAGGATGATAAAGCATGCTTTTTGACTTAGTTAATTCTTATATTTAATGATGTTCTGATGTTTGACTTCTTATTGTACCCTGTTTTTCAGAAGAAACACTGTTAATCTCTTCTCTTTTTGCAGAAAGATTACGAGGAATTGGCTATATCTGTGATGAGCATAGTGGATCGCCTTGTTCATAAGACTAAGGTACCTCTCTCTCTCTTCTCCCTCCACCATCAATGCTTTTCTTGGGTACTTCATGTGTATTATATTGTTACCCCCTCCCTCCCTCCCTCCCCCCAGTTAGTTCTTTCATTGTTTTTCCACCTCCGTATATTTTTCTCCTGCAGGAAAAAATAGAGTCAGCGACTGACGTTCTCAAGGAGATATTGAAACCTGTGGTTGATGAAGTGGAAGAGGTTACCTGGCCTCCTAGAGAACCTGGGGCCCTCAAATTAATGGAGAAAGTAAGTCTTCTCGATTTGACTTAAAACTGATTTTCATTGTTCTGTTTGATACTTGCTGTGTATATAGGGATTTTTTTTTTTTTTTAATACCCTTTGCTTGGGCTCCTTAAATTATCTTGTCATGTGAGGCAAAAATAAAGTTCTCATTGATCAAGCTTGCAAATCAATGCCCCATGCTTATACATGCTTTGTCTACTCTGCAACTTGATCTAGATAATTATACTTTGGTTCAACGTTAACAAATGTGTAGAAAATAAAAAAATAAAGCAGGGGTCATGCATAGAATGGTAGAAAGAAAAGAATAAACCAAGAACTTGGAGATGGTAGCTTCATCTACCCTGTTGTTTAGATAAGATACTCATAGAAGCAGCTTGGATAGATGTGTTGCTGGAAGCATGCACGGAGTTGTTAATTTCTTCTTCTCTGCTCATGAAAATTAAGAATGTTATAGTTCTTGTTGATTTGTCTATGTGCAATTTATTACTCCCTCTTCTGGTATTTAGGGGATATACCAAAGGGAACAAGAAGGGCAACTAGATGAAGGTTTTCTTGCAGAGGTTAATGCACAGCTTCGGCAAGTGAGTCTATCTGGTGCTCTTTATTTTTGTCTTCTTGAATGAGCTTTTGTTGCAGAGAATGTGGATTGGATTAGTTATCATGGATTGGATTATATTTTATTCAATCTAAACTGTAATCAGAAACCATACTTAGCTAGCATGTTTGCAATTAAATGACATTACTAGATATTTGTAGAAAAAAGGTTCATGCTACCTTCTTGCATGCTCTCGTGTTTTATTATTTAGAGCATCAAACTAGTCATGCAATCTTTCTATATAAGGTCAGAGTTATGCTACTGCTGTTTTAGTGATAAGTTTTTGAAGTTGGATTTATAATGTTAACGTCATCAGTAATCATACACAAAATGTTACATATGGTAACGCTTGGAGCTTTCTGATGTGATGTAAATCTTTCCTTCAAAATTGTTCAGATGCTAGTCCTTATTTGATATCTCAATAGAGATTTAGCTAAGGCCCTATGTTCATAAAATTTGTGAAAAATGTCGACTAAAAATATATGTCATGTGCAGGCAAAAGAAGATGGAGATAAGCCAGGACTGGAGGCTATGCTGCAAAAGGTTTTGCAACTGTATGCTTCCAGAGTTCTCTCCAAACGTAGTTATGCAAAGAAAGGTATTGGTCGCTTTTCAGTTTTTGTATAATGTCATTACTTGACGATGAGTGTATGCAAACAATCTGATATTGAGGACAAAAACTGCGATTAGGTCAAGCTAGATGCTTCCAGGACTGCCTCAACTTAAAAAAATGAAAAATAAAAAATAAAAATAATAATAATAAATAGTATCTGCATATGCATTACAGATTAATAAAGACAAAAGGGTAAATTATATAGTTAGAGGAAAAAGGCAAAAGGGCAAAACGTTATTAACAAACTTAACATGGGTAGAATGATACCATGTTTATCTTTCACAGCAATAAGAATTTAGAATTTGTATATACATTTCATATGCTTAGCTTGATGTGGATTTTGAAATTTATATTTATTATTGTTCAATGTGTTAGAGTTAATTTCTCTGGCACGTTTATTTTTATGACAGCAACTTTTACTTTATTAGTAGAGAGCGAGAGAGAGAGCCAGTGCGCCTGGCGGTGGGCGGGGCCGGGGGTGGGGGGGGGGGATGTGACTGTAACTTTGTAACATCTCGGATGTTAAAAAAAAACTTATTACACCTATTCTTGTCCCTTTTTTTAATCATTATGGATAAATTTTAGAGTTTTATCTTGAACAGCTTTTGCTTAAAGTTTATGCTTACCAATTCCTAGTGATGTTTCTGGTGCAGGAGAGGAATTCTTGAAGGCTGAGCAGTTTCTTGAAGCCATAATAGAAGGTGTCTACGATGTACTGTTGTATTTTGCTTCAAAGTATACACTTTGTAATGCTAGTTAATGACTGTATTGGTGGTTCCTGAAGAAGAGAGAGTTCTATTGATCTGCTTTCCTAATTAATTATGATATGGGTGGCAGCTCCAGAGGAAGAATGGAACAAGCTCTTGATAAATGGAATGACAGTTGGCAAAGGGGAGATATCACCAGAGGAGTTTTATGCAGTCATTAAGAAACGGATTGAGCGGACTTTGATCCGAACAGTGAGACACGCCTTTGGCCTTGAATCTCAACAATCGGATAAATTTAGTTCATTTCATCTCTGATTTATCTGATTTTGTTCCTTCTTCGCTATTTGATGATATCCATTTACACTCTCTCTCAGGAGGGCGGTTCTTACCAGCAGCGCATCCTTACAGAGTATTTGAAAGGCATCCAATCAAGAGCGGAGGAGATTGTCCAAGTACTTCAGGGCAAACCATAATAGTGGCCGTCTAGAGTTGAAGCCAATTCGATATGATGGTGCATTACGCATTACACAGAACTCACAAGGCATAACCGGACCTTAGTCTTTCTCTTGTGAGTTTGAAAATAAAGAAAAAAGAACACCTTCAAGAAGTTGAGAAACTTTGTTTCAATCGGACATGATGCACGTGCCATTCAAGTACCACTCTAACATGAGACAATGAACTTTCCTTACGGCTCCCAGGTATCCCTGTTGAAAATATTATCCATGTAGCATTCATAGTTCTCTTCATTTTGATCACTATCCGATAGGTATACACTTTCGTGTAAGAACTGCTCAGCCTCCTGGACCATAATATTGTGTGTATGTTTGAGCCTTTGTTTATCAACAGTGCAAAATAATAATCGCCTCTCGATTTATTACTACCATTTTTATAACATATTTGACGAAATCAGATTCACCATTTCTCAAGAACAAAGATAATAATAATAATAAAGAAAAGAAAAAGGGGCCATTGTTTAATATGGTCAGTTTTAGCTTCATCAGGGACGAGAGAAATCTACTCATGCTGTAACTTTCCAAATAATTTTAAGATAACAAAGACGATTGGATGGATGTTTGAATATGCCCTAAATTCAAAATAAATAAAATCACATTTTGAATTATGGAATTATGTGTTTTTTTTTTTAAGCGAATCGCTAAGAATGTGTCGCGTTACTTTTATTTATTTATTTTTTAATTATATTAACTATTAGATCTCAACTATGAAACTTTTAGGTTGTATTAGATCATTCAACTATTATTTAATATTTTATCATTACTTTTTTACTATTTTTTTATCACTATTCACAGATCATCTCACTTCCTAACCCAAACGATACATTACGATTGAGAAGTCGTTTCAACTCATCTCATTACATCATTATAACTTTCTTAAATTTTCATGCAAAATATAATAAATAATTTAATTTTTTCAAATCTCAATTTAACTTTTTCAAATCTCAAAACAATAATAACAATATTTTATTTAATTTTTATCTTTTATCTAAAATCATCTCAACTCATCTCATCTTTGGATTCAAAATATTAATCTCTCAAAAAAATAAAAAATAAAAACTATGAAACTTTTAACAATTTGATAGATGGTGGGATATATTTAATGGTCTTGGATGTACATTACATACGGGTAACAATTCAAGAGTATAAAATGTGAAAAAATTAACGACAGATGTCATATAAGTAGAGGAAAGTATCAGATTAGAACAATCAATTACCACGCGTAGTTAGGAAAGTTGAAGACTAAGGAATGCCACTGAACTAATGCAAACTGCAAGGTATGTATATTACAAATAATGGTTAGAATCTGATGATATAAAGGATGAACTTACCTTTGGGGGGGAAAAAAATGAAAGAAAGAAAGATGGTCATGATCCTATGTCTTTCTATGGTTCTTAATTTTTACAGAATGGTCCGAATTTTCTCATCAAAAGTCTTGCCAATTAATTTTGGTTTCATTAGTCTATAGATAAATAAATACATTCTTACTTTTGGTCAACTTTATTCCAAAAAAAAGAGCAACCAGAATTATGAAACAAATAGTTTTTCTGATATTTCGTTTTTTGTCAAATTTTATAATTTTTGATTGATTTAAAAGAAAATCCAGTTAGATAACTATTTTGTATTTAGAATATATAAAAATTAGAAAAAAACGATAAAAATATTTTTTATATAATTCTGTTAAAGGGTGATGCTACGCCCATAGAAGCTTCAACCAGTTAGTTCTACCGAATGGTGTAATTTTATTTTTTTCCAAATATTTTCTAAACCCCTTTAAACATTTAAAAAAATTATAAAATTATTAAAAAACACTTCCTTAATCATTAATTATAAAAAATTAAAAAAAAAATTAGTACAAAATATGTATACAAAATTTCAGGGGCTCTATCATTTCTCTTCCATTAAAATGGTTATAATTTTTTTTACGAGAAAATGGTTGTAAATTGGTATTCTAACTAGAATTAATATTTTGGACAATACTAGAGTGTACACTAAATATTCATCTCAAATATGCACGCCAATAGAAATAGTTTTTTTTTTTTCTTTTTTTAAACATACTTAATTAATAAAAAAAATATAAATTTATTCATAATAACTTTTTTAATTTTTAAAATAAATTTAAAAAATTAAAATATATGAATTTACATATTTGATGGATGATCACAGTGTCATTATTAATAGGAGTGTCAAATCGTATTAACAAAGCGTGTTCGTATTATGTCAAAACATGTATATTATACTATGTACCTCAATCCTAACCTGACATGTTATATTTATTATGTCAAAATCTTAAATCTTAACACGACCTATTAACATAACGGGTCGTGTCAATCCGTTTTAACCCATTCGTGAATATTATAAAATAGGTTAACATAACACAATATGATCTGTTTTAAATTATTTATGTAAATTAATTAAATAGACCCAAAATTTAACTGTTTAACCTGATTAAATTTATCATAATTCTATATAAATTTTAAAATCATAATATTTATAAAAATTATAAAACTAACTGCAAGTCTAAAATTATAATCTAAATAATAAAAATATTGAAATTGAAATTTTAATAATTTTACTTTTAGACATAAGGGTATAATTATAATTTTAATTTTTTTAATATGTCTTAACGGGTTGATTATTGTCAATCTCTTAAGTAATTATATCTTAACAGATCAATCTGTTTTAATTTAACTTTATTAAAAATAAATTCTAATATATTATTATCATGTTAAGTTCGTATTGAGTCAAGAGATCGGTTTTAAGTATTGACACACCATTGTCGTAACATCATTTTCCTATTATTTTCAGATTTTCCTTCGAAACCTTGTTAAATCTGTAAATTCTCTATCTATCCGTTCTGCCTATTGGTCGATGTAAAATTACAGGCTCCGCGAAGAGAGACTGAAAAAGCCTCGGTTCTTCTCTCCCTCCACCCCCTCTCACTTTCTCTCACACCTCCCGATCTACCTCTCCGGTTTTCTTTCTAAAATTTTATCTATCTAAATCTCTCTATGTTTATGCGTTTACCCATACTCTCAATCCGGTTGCGTCGCTAATTGTGGATACCGCTCTGCTTGATCCTTTCCCCTAAGGATCAGATCTAAGTTCATAGTGATCAGATCTGAGGTGAAATTTTGTATGTTTTATTCGCCTATTTATTCAAATCTATTTTTAAATTGAAATGATGAATTAGCTTTCTGTATGGTTGCTGAGAAATTGTAGGACAGATCAGGAAGATTTGGAATCTTACGGCTTAAAATTCAGTTCCTAAGATTTCGTTATTTTCCTTCGGTTTATTGGCAACTACACAGACTGTGCTATAATTATGTAAACTTCCTATTTACTTTGAACCTCATATTCGATTTGATCCGGCGTCGACGTTTAGCGCTGGAGAGTGTCATTTCCTAGGGAACTATTGGAGTTTTGATGCGATTCGATTGTGGACGTTGATTGAAGAAGATGTTGACGAAGTTCGAGACGAAGAGTAATAGAGTAAAGGGACTGAGTTTCCACTGCAAGAGGCCGTGGATTCTCGCGAGTCTCCACAGCGGCGTGATCCAGCTATGGGACTACCGGATGGGGACTCTGATCGATAGGTTCGACGAGCATGACGGGCCTGTTCGTGGCGTCCATTTCCACAAATCTCAGCCACTGTTCGTGTCTGGAGGTACCGTTGTAGTTGCCTTTGGCTTATATTCGTTACAGAATCGCGAATCTCATTGCCATTCTAGGAAATATTAATTGATTGGTAGATTAAGATTGTAATTATCAAGTGTAAGTCGTGCAGTTGGAAATGTGTTCCTTCGGTTGGTTATTGTTGAATTTGTGTAGATCTAGGCAAGTATGTACTGTTAGGGGACAAAGAGAATTGCTTAAATGTGAACTTAAATGATCATTGAATCTAGACATCTGGGCTTGAATATTTTGAATAAAGGGATTTTGATCGTAAATATCTAGCTGAAACTGATTATGAAGTTGTAGGGAAAAAAAATCAATGAATCAACAATATGAGGTATTATCAATTATAAAAAAAAAAAAAAATCAATGAAAGAATTCCAAATAAGACTTTCTTCTTAGCCATTGACTAGCCTCTTACAACAGTTCCACGTGTGCTCCGGCTTTATTTCCCTTGCTCATATAGGTAATTAATTTCCTAAAATTCCACTCTGCACCATATTTTATTGAAGAACGTCATTTTCATGTATAGACATAAGGGCTTCACAAGTTTACTGCCTTATGGAGTTGCTTTTTAATGGAAAAAGTCTATTATGTCCCAGTCTAGCAAACATTATATACAAACCTTATACCATAAAAAAATGTATAAAAATAATTTATGTAACTGCATTAAATTTTTTCCATGATTTTCCTTGTCCAAGAACCAATATAATATTGTTGTAAATATTTGTTTACATGACAGAAAAATTAAACAAAAAAACCTATTGCCACAATGTTAGCGGTAACAAGATTTCATCAATGAGCTCCAACTCAAATTATTCTTCCACTCCCTATTCTCTGATGGGATCAAGAGAGTTATTGGGTCGAGGCCCAAGACCCTCTGTGCATGTCTACCTGAAAAAAAATGAATGCTTCTATTTTATTTATTTAACTTGGCCCCCTTCTGACAATATAGCTAGAGCCTTGTATGATTTTCTTTTTACAATAGCACTCTTTTTAAAAAGCTTTGCCATCTTGGATTTGTAATGTGTTCATCAAACATGAACATTCTATGATCAAAGTCCTTTAGTTAGCCTTATCAATTACTTGCCTCTTAACTATGTGCCGAATGAATTTCTATATGACTATTACATATTTTGCAGTCAACGTTCAATTTGTTGAGGAATGTCCAAAACCTTTTGATCATATAACTATAACATAGCTAAATCAAAATATTCACAGCAATATTTAGTTTGTGGCTTGTGTTGATGAGAAAGTCAACTATCCATGCTTTAGAAGTGTACTTGGGCTATGCAAATGTAGAGGAAGGTAATTAATTTAATTTAAATGGATAAATTCTCTCATTTTTGAAACTTACAAAAAATTTTGAAAACTTCATCTGCATTGGGACCCAAAAAAAGAAAGCACACCATCTATTGTGGGATGGGGGTAATTCACATATTCTTAGAACTCCAAATTGGTCGCAAATATCCGTCCTCCTATTCTAATATCCAAATGCAACTTATTCTGTATGCGCTTCAAGTTTTACTATGGTAGAAAACATTTACTTGAGATGAACGATACAGTTGCATTATGGTATTGAGATCATCTAAAAGAAAGGTTCTTATCTATTCTGAGTAACCAAACAGGGTGTATGCTATTTTTTGAAGACATATATGGTCCAATGGTGACAATAGTGTTTTTATTACATTGACCCAATACTTTATTGCCCAACAGTTTGAACTTACTTTACTATCTATATGCTTAAACTATTACCTGTAGTTCAGAACCCTTCAGATCTGAATGAAATTTTGGATTTAATGTTGATTTGAGTCTTTGGTTGACTTAGTAAACAATTTTGGTAGCACAGAAAAGAATGACAAATAATGGTAGTTAGTTTCCACTGGTGTTACTACAGGGGAGAGGAGCTCCACATGCATAGATGATTTTAGTTCTAGGAAATGGGCTTCCAATGCTGTACATCCTTCTTTTTTTTTTTTTTTTGATAGGCTGTACATCCTATTATTAAAGTTACTTCCAAGGGTTTCTGATGCAGTATACGCACTAATAAAAATGTTGGTTATTTTTTTTAACAAACTTTCAGGGGATGATTACAAGATTAAAGTTTGGAACTACAAGTTGCACAGGTGTCTTTTCACTCTTCTTGGACACCTAGATTATATTCGTACAGTGCAGTTTCACCATGAGTACCCGTGGATTGTGAGTGCCAGTGATGATCAGACTATTCGTATTTGGAATTGGCAGTCCCGCACTTGTATATCAGTGTTGACTGGACACAATCACTATGTTATGTGTGCCTCATTCCATCCCAAAGAAGACCTTGTTGTGTCAGCCTCCTTAGATCAGACTGTTCGTGTCTGGGATATTGGCGCCCTCAGAAAGAAGACGGTTTCCCCTGCAGATGATATCTTACGGCTGAGTCAGATGAACACGGATCTTTTTGGTGGTGTTGATGCTGTTGTTAAGTATGTATTAGAGGGTCATGACCGTGGGGTCAACTGGGCTGCATTTCATTCCACCCTCCCTCTGATTGTGTCAGGAGCTGATGATCGCCAAGTGAAATTATGGCGGATGAATGGTAATTCCTACCTTCCTTTGCCTTTGCGCACGTGTGTGCGCACGCGCACACGCACACACACACACACACACTTTCTTTGTTTATTCTTGGAATTGAATGTGTTATACATTTCTAGATCACATAAAATGGTCAGATTGCTATTCCATTAAAGCAGCACGGTATTGTGAGTTGAGATGAGTCATGAGAACTTTTTCTCCTATGTTTGAACTGTATGTTAGATGGTCTGCAATTGGGACAGCCTTTTCTCCACTTCCATTTGGTGACTTAAAACGTAATGCTTCATGTCCAAGAAAAGGAAACTCCTAAACAATCCTATATTCTTGCTACCATATGGTCCATATCCTTACATCATATGAAGTTTTTAAGATAACTTTCATTTTGTTTTCAGATTCAAAAGCTTGGGAAGTGGACACATTGAGAGGCCACATGAATAATGTTTCATGTGTCATGTTCCATGCCAAACAGGACATAATTGTATCCAACTCGGAAGACAAAAGTATACGCGTGTGGGATGTAACAAAGAGAACTGGTGTTCAAACATTCCGTCGGGAGCACGATCGATTCTGGATTCTTGCATCTCACCCTGAGATGAATCTGCTGGCAGCTGGTCATGACAGTGGTATGATTGTCTTCAAGTTGGAAAGAGAGCGGCCTGCCTTCGCTGTGAGTGGTGATTCTCTGTTCTATACCAAAGACCGCTTTTTGCGATTCTATGAGTTTTCAACTCAACGAGACACACAAGTGATTCCAATTCGACGGCCTGGTTCCACTAGCTTGAACCAGAGTCCAAGGACTCTTTCTTACAGTCCAACTGAAAATGCCGTTCTTATTTGCTCAGATGTTGATGGAGGATCTTATGAGTTGTATTTCATACCCAAAGATAGCATCAGTAGGGGTGATAGTGTGCAAGATGCAAAGAAAGGCATTGGAGGATCAGCGGTCTTTGTTGCTCGGAATAGGTTTGCTGTGCTTGACAAGAGCAACAATCAAGTCTTAGTCAAGAATCTGAAAAATGAGGTGGTTAAAAAGAGTGGCCTCCCAATATCTGCAGATGCAGTATTTTATGCTGGAACGGGCAACTTGCTGTGTAGGGCTGAGGATAGAGTTGTTATATTTGATCTCCAACAGAGGATTGTTCTTGGTGATCTTCAAACCCCTTTCATCAAGTATGTTGTTTGGTCTAATGACATGGAGAGTGTTGCTCTACTTAGTAAGCATGCCATCATCATTGCTAGCAAGAAGCTTGTCCACCAGTGCACTCTTCATGAGACAATCCGTGTAAAGAGTGGGGCCTGGGATGATAATGGTGTTTTCATTTACACAACTTTAAATCACATTAAATACTGTCTGCCTAATGGGGATAGTGGAATAATCAGAACTCTTGATGTCCCAATATACATTACAAAGGTTTCTGGGAATACCATCTTTTGCTTGGATCGCGATGGAAAAAACAGGTCTATAGTTATTGATGCAACTGAATATATTTTCAAGCTCTCTCTTTTGAAGAAGAGATATGACCATGTTATGAGCATGATAAGGAACTCACAGCTTTGTGGGGAGGCTATGATTGCTTATCTGCAACAGAAGGGATTCCCTGATGTAGCTCTCCATTTTGTGAAAGACGAGAGAACTAGGTTCAATTTAGCTATTGAGAGTGGGAACATACAAATTGCAGTTGCGTCAGCTACAGCTATTGATGAGAAAGACTACTGGTATAGATTGGGGGTGGAGGCTCTTCGCCAGGGCAATGCTGGTATTGTGGAATATGCCTACCAAAGGACCAAAAATTTTGAGAGATTGTCTTTTCTTTATCTAATAACCGGTAATAATGAAAAGTTGTCCAAGATGCTGAAAATTGCTGAAGTTAAGAATGATGTCATGGGTCAATTTCATAATGCTCTGTACTTGGGCGATGTCCGTGAACGTGTTAAGATCCTGGAGAATGTCGGCCACTTGCCGCTTGCTTACATTACGGCTTCAGCACATGGGCTACAGGATGTTGCTGAGCGTCTAGAAGCTGAGTTGGGTGATAATGTTCCTTCTTTACCAGAGGGGAAAACAGCCTCCCTCCTGATTCCCCCTGCCCCCATTATGTGCAGTGGTGATTGGCCTCTTCTGAGAGTGATGAAAGGCATATTTGAAGGCGGGCTGGATAATGTTGGTAGGGGAACTGCAGATGAAGAGGATGAGGCCGCTGATGGTGATTGGGGTGAGGAGCTGGACATGGTTGATGCTGATGGCTTGCAGAATGGGGATGTTACTGCAATTTTGGAGGATGGAGAGGTTGCTGAAGAGAACGAGGAAGAGGGAGGATGGGACCTTGAAGATTTGGAGCTCCCCCCAGAAGTAGACACTCCAAAGACATCTGTCAATGCCCGCTCTTCGGTTTTTGTGGCCCCAACTCCTGGCATGCCTGTAAGCCAGATTTGGACCCAGAGGTCGTCGCTGGCTGCTGAACATGCAGCTGCTGGCAATTTTGATACGGCAATGCGGTTACTGACCAGGCAACTTGGAATAAGAAACTTTGCTCCATTGAGACACATGTTTCTTGATCTTCACACTGGCAGCCATTCCTATATACGTGGATTATCATCTGCTCCAGTGATATCACTGGCGGTTGAACGAGGATGGAGTGAGTCTGCAAGTCCAAATGTGAGGGGTCCGCCAGCACTCGTGTTCAGTTTCTCTCAGTTGGAAGAGAAGCTTAAGGCAGGTTACAAGGCCACAACGGCTGGAAAATTCAACGAGGCTCTTAGGCTCTTTATTAGCATTCTACATACCATTCCTCTTATTGTTGTTGAGTCAAGGAGGGAAGTCGATGAAGTCAAGGAGTTGATCATTATAGTGAAAGAGTATGTTTTGGGTATGCAAATGGAGCTTAAGAGGAGAGAAATTAGGGACAATCCAGTACGCGAGCAAGAGCTTGCAGCTTATTTCACTCACTGCAACCTTCAATTGCCTCACTCAAGGCTTGCCTTGCTTAATGCAATGACTGTTTGTTACAAGGCAAGGAATCTTGCAACGGCAGCTAACTTTGCCAGGCGGCTTCTAGAGACCAACCCCACCATTGAGAACCAAGCAAAGAGAGCCAGGCAGGTGCTGCAGGCTGCAGAGAGAAATATGACAGATGCTGCTCAGTTGAACTACGATTTCAGAAACCCATTTGTGATTTGTGGAGCTACGTATGTGCCAATTTACCGAGGACAAAAGGATGTCTCTTGCCCATTCTGTACTTCTCGGTTTGTGCCGGGCCAGGAAGGGCAGCTCTGTACCGTCTGTGATCTTGCAGTTATTGGGGCAGATGCTTCTGGGTTGCTTTGTTCCCCTACTCAGATTCGATGATCTTTTTGCTAGACCAGGAACATTTTGCAATTTTTTTTTTCACAATCCTTTTAGCCAGCACAAGCGACCATGTTGATTGATTCATATCTGCAGTTAAAAGGTAAGAACTACTGAAATAGTTTTAGTTGTCAATGAATTGTTTTAGCTCTCTCCTTATCCTGTCTTTCTTTTTTCCCCTCTCCTTCGCTTAGTTGATTATGGTTTTCATGATGGAAAAAATTATAATTTTTTTTATTGACTGTTATTATTAATATTATTAGAAGTCCCTGGCCCAGAATAGTCAAGGGCCTTTGTTACATTAGATGATGGTCATGGGCAGGATGTTTTCTAGGTCAATAGATAGCAGAAAAAATATTATTGTGCCTGTTTAAGTAGCTCTCTCTCTCTCTCTCTCTCTCTCTCTCTCTCTCTCTCTCTCTCTCTCTCTCTCTCTCTCTCTCTCTCTCTCTCTGTGGATAAACCGTGGTGCAAGGAGAACGATCTTTGGCAAAATTGTACCCCCTTAACTTTGCTGTTTCTCTTGTCCAAATTTTTAGATTCCATACTTCCAAGAACAGAGTTAATCTTTTAAGCTATCCATTTGAGGTGGCAATCTTTTAGAAATGTTTTATAGCATTGTTGCCTGTGACATAATTGATATTGATATTGATTTCCCTCTTTCTAATGCCAAGTGTTTGCTAGTTGTATTCCATGTATACTTCTTGTGTACTTGAGCTATGTCTATTGTTTTCTATTAATAAAATTACTCTTATAAGAATATATATATATATATATATCCTCAGTGAAATTTATTATTTAGCTGATTGAAGGCCATTTTAAATTTTCAAATGCTTTTTGGTGAATGGATGCTGGCTGTTAGATTAGATGTTACCGTTGATTGCAGCTGTCTCATGGTCTTAATGTTTATCATCCTCCCCAACACACACACACCACCCCCCTCTTCACCCCCCCCCCCCCCCCCCCCCCCCCCCCCCCCGGCGGGGGGTTCCTCCCATTAGTTGCTGGCCTTATTTATTTTGTCGGTCTTTGGTGCAGTTTTAGCTGATTCAATTGTCCACAAGGCATGGGATCACGCCTCTACTGGCTAAAGGTAAAGTTTGGAGTATGAAATAATTCTTCCTTACGGTGTTATGATTTACAGTTATCCTAGGTCATCTATTTCTGGATTTGTTTTTTCTAGTTTTAAAGAAATCTAGCTTGAACGGTTGTAAGAATACTGTAAGCAGTTGATGATTTTGTGTAAGAATGGGATGTCTTTTTTCTCAATTGATCCTCCCTCCTTTTGCCTCCACCAGCTTTTCTTGGGCTCATTTATGCCCCGTAACCTTGCAAAATAAATTTAGGAAACGAAGAGATGGGGAAGAAGAGGAATGAGGAAAATGGGGAGAGAAGTTGATGTTTTTGTTTTGGAGTGGAGAGGAGGGGATAAATGCACTGATAGATGGCAAATCTTTTTTTTATTATTATTATTTAATTTATGGGCAAGTTTGATGTCAAATCTACCCTAAAAAAGGCTGTACCGCCATTTGGATTGGCAATGGATCTGAATTCAATTCATCTTATTATTATAATTGTTTTTAAATTTTTTATACAAAATATAAAAAATAATTCAATTTATTTAAAATTTAAAAATAATAATAATTAATTATAATATTTTAATAATATTTTATTTAATTTTCAATTTTCATCTTTTTTCATCTTATTATCCAAACTCACCATCCAAACGGTATTTTCAACTCAATCCCATCTCTTGCGTTAGCTCAAAACAAAACTGAAACATAACCTTATAGACATTGAAAATGTCTAATCAAGGAAATTGATTGGCATAAAAATTCAAAGTTCAAACTATTCTTTCCCAAAATAAGCATTCAATTCTCCAAATCTCAGAAACAAAAAGAAGGGATTTAAATTAATAGGTTAACTCATAAAAAGAAAAGAAAAGAGTGCTTTCTATGTAACCATCCGAAAACGTCTAAACTAAAAGCAATGTAATGAGGAAGAAAAAGAAAAGAAATGTAATATAAATAATAAAGGACTCCTAGTTGTAAAGGCTTGTAGCGAAAGACCACCAATAGCGCCCAGATAGCGTCCGAACGTTCATGAAATGTTCTGCATCAACTTTTTCCAATTCATGATGGGAATCAACCAACCATCAAGCCAGCCAGTTTTGATCTTTCTTTACTTCTTTTTCTTTCTTCCTGTTTTCGTTTTTGTTTCCTCTCTCTCTCTCTCTCTCTCTCTCCCTACTTCTCCCTTAAGTTATCAACTGTTTTCTCAGAGCCAAACTCTGGTTGGGTTTGCCAACCGTCCTACTTTATACACTATAGCTGGAGATTAATTCTTTGGCTAAATTATAACCAAAAAAAAAAAAAAAGAATACATAAAAGCGTTACATTGCAAATTATTATGAAAAAAATTCGAGAAGTAAAGAACTAAAGGGAAAATCCCACAAAAAGAGAGAGAGGTCGAGTTTATTTGTTGCCCCAAACATAACAAAATACTTCACTCCTAAGTGTGGAATTCAAAATTCAACCATTTAACAGAGAAAAAAAGTCATAAAGTACATGTGCTCTTTAAATTAACAGATATAAAGATATCAAAACCATGTGGAATGCACAAAGGCTTTATTCAATGTAGTCTCGAAAATCATCCAAAAATTAAATGTCATATATTTTATTGAAAAATAAAATTCTGGAATCAATGCATAAAACATATTTAATTTTTATATAATTTAATTTAATTTCAAAATTTAAATTTAAAAATTTAAATTCTACTAATTTAAATCTTATCAATAAACGTTCTAAAGACCAACTTAAAAATAGGATTAGGTTCTGCTTGGTAAGTGAGATGAAAATTTTGAGTTTAAAATAAAATATTAAAATATTATATTTTAATATTATTATTATTTTAAGATTTAAAAAAATTAAAAAAAAAATTAAATTATTTATTATATTTTATATAAAAATTTAAAAAAATTATAATGAAATGAAAATTTTAAATTTAGAATAAAAATTTTTATCTATCAAACGGAACCTAAATCTTTCGTTCTATTTTATTAGTATTTCAAAAAGGAAAGAATAAAAAAAGTGATGCAACCTGTACTGCAGCTGCAGAAGTTCTCGTGGCGCTTCACCATTGGTGGACAACACGTACCATCGCATTCTGAGGCAACGACACATCATCAATTACGTGCACAACAAGTCTGAAGCGAACCGATTGGCGATTACTATAAAACAGAGCCTTGGAAAACCGAAAATAAGGAAAAAAAAGAACAACCATTTGGCCCCGACGGAAATAAAAAAGGAAAAAGAGAAAACCGGAAAAACCAACCAAACAAAATAGTTGGATAAGTGAAAATGGCGAACTCCAGGGCATCTTCAGCATCGTCATCATCCATGGAGTACCTCCCGATTGAAGATCTTGATTTCGTCCAAGTCGAAGAACAGGGCCTGTCTCACTGGGAGTTCGTCAACGCCTCCGACGCCGAGTCTGAACGAGAAGAACTAGAAGAGGAAACAGAAGAAGATAAAGAAGATCACATCGTAGATGGGATCGTTTCATTGGGATCTGAAATCTCCATGCCTATTTGCTTGAGGGTTGAGCAAATAGAAACACATGATGATGATATTGATGATGATGTCGATGCGGATGGGAAATGCGATGGTGGGCATTACAGTTATGGTCGTGGGTATGACGGTGATGCTGGGCATGTCGAGGAACAATTTGAAGATGAGGACGAAGAAAACGATGATGATCATGATGGGGATGATGGGTATGACTTGGACGACGAGCTTGTGCCGTGGAATGTGTGCAACAAGATCGGGAGGCAGAGGATGAGGAAATTGGGGAAAAGGGAGTTTCCTAAGATGTACAACTCCAAGAGATCGCCGTACCTGTTTGTGAGGCCTGGCTGTGTGCGTGGCAAGTATGGCCTGGGTTTGAAGCACAATTTCTGAGTGGGGTAATATGAAAATTGTAAGCAAAAGAAAGCGATTCAGGAGTTGGTGGTTTCTGCTATGTTTTGGTTTCCAAGTGTAACTATTTTTCTGTGGGGTAAGTAGCTTGTTAATTTTAGGGCCTGGACTCTGGTAATTGTCTTTGTTTCTCTGGTTGCCATGTAAATGGCTTATTATATTTCGTCTTCTATGAATATCTTTAACTTTTAGTGGAAAACTTGATTGCGTATATAAATAATGAATATCTAAATGTTGTCATTGCTGTTGGAGTTGGAATGTTCTTGCAAATTCGAGATATTTTAGGGGAAATGGTAATGGGAAGTAGGAACACTTGAAGGATCGGAAGGGTGAAGTGAAGCCCGTATTGATCATTTTGAGAGTTGCTGCTTGGCGCACTTGCTTTTGCCTTACTGTGGAAAGCGAGATGCCTGAAGAAGTGGGTAATCCGTTGCGGAGGATATGTTTGGTGTATGCCTCAGAGAGGGGCCACTGGAAGGCATTCATTCTTGGATGCACAGATGAGAATATTGACTCCATTGATTTTGTTGGTGACTCTAGGTCAAGCATATTTGATGCAAAGGAGTTGGATTTGGTTCGGTGCGCTGTTTTTGGATTTCACTGTTGCCACTTTTTTGCGCTTGCTATGAAGTATGGCTGAGAGAGTTCTTCGTCGTGATAATAATGACTTGATTATATAAATTTACAAAAAAATTTGATGTGAAGTAATTTGATATATTTTTTTATATATTTTATTGATATAATTGATTGTGTATAAAAAAAAATTGATGTAATTAATCATATTAATAAAATATATAATAAATATGTAAAATTTGACTGTATGTATCATTGTTAATAAATTTATCATCATGGGAGTCATTTCATGGCTTAGTTTTAAAATAATAATGAGCCGAGTACATTAGCACAATATATATATAAATATCTTTATATATAAAGTGGTTATGGAACGGAAATTATTATTTTAATCATTTTTATTGTTTTTTAGTTAAAGTTGATGCTGATTGTTTAAATCCATACGTATACTATGAATTCGTCTAAATCTATCCATATTGTGAATGTAATGGGTCTCTATGAATTTATTGTCCTCTATTAATTTATTATTTTCTGAATTTGAAAACGATAATTTATTATCCTATTTATTACTCATGAAACGGTTAAATTTTCACTCATTGAAATTATTAGTTCATGATCCAAGCGTCATAATCTTCCCTTCTTAGGCTCATGGCTGTGTATATATATATGTATATATGTATTTTGCAAGTAAGAGTTCTTAAGAATAGAGTTGCAGCTTAAATTTTCAGTGAGTCACCTCCACAAGTTGCATATCGAGAAACACCTATATCAAATGCGTCGAGCACTAATGTGTCAAAATCTCAAGGCAAGAGGCCACGGGCCATGCCTTGACTAGCACCTACCCATGTCAGGACAGCACGCCAGTAGCATTGTTGGCATCAATTAATTGCCCACAGACCGAGCCCTTGATGAATGCTAAGCTCTAGTCACCCTCCATCAAACAACGAACAATCAGTGCG
Source organism: Carya illinoinensis (assembly GCF_018687715.1). Lineage (NCBI taxonomy): Eukaryota > Viridiplantae > Streptophyta > Magnoliopsida > Fagales > Juglandaceae > Carya > Carya illinoinensis. The sequence continues at coordinate 32,806,078 of NC_056757.1, forward strand.
CGCACGCAAGCGAGGTTGTGTTAGGGACCCCAGTTTTATCCCTAAACATTAAGTCCATGGGCTCACCTTGGTGATGTTGGTGATCGAATGATTTTGTCAACTTGCTTGACTTTCAACAATGAGTAAGTGTTTGGGATGTGGAATGATGGAGATGGTGATGGAATTGGGTAGGCTAAGTGTTTCGGGTTCACAATTCTTTATGGACGGTTTGGCTTGTTCCTTGAGTGTAGTGCCAAGTAGATTGGGCTAAGGTTGATGTGAGTGAGTGAGGCTAGGGTTTGTGGCTTTGGAGCAATAAAGGTGGCCGAAATTATCCAAGGGGACTTAGGGTGGCGCCTAGGTAGATGGAGGCTATGATTGTGGAAGGATTCCTAAGTGGTAGGAATCCTTGAGGATTTGGTGGTCTAGTTAGGTAAGTCAATGCTGACTTGAGAGATTTAAGGGATGAGAGATTTAAGAAATTGAAAATGTTTGTCAATTCATTAAATTACGGGATGAGATATTTAAGGAATTGAAGAGGATTATCAATTCCTTAAATTATGGGATTGGATTGGGAGGAAGTCAAGACTCCTATAAGGAATGAGTTTCCTTATGGAGCATTGGGGTGGACTATGGCAAACACTATAGTGGGCGGCACTAAGTGCTTGAATGGATCAAATGAAGCAAATGATGAAATGTGGCCATGAACATCCGAAGAACACAATGAATTCTCAAGAACAACTCAAGAACAATTCAAAAACAATGCACACAAAATAACAATATCAATGGAAAGTAAATAGAAGACAAGAGAGTGAATGAATAATACTCATAAGATTGATAGATTGAATCACACTTATTCATGAATTGCAAAGTGTGATTCTCTCCTTAGGGATTCACGAATTACACCCCAAAGAGCCTAAGTGCTAAGCACCGAGATGGATGATCTCAAGAATAAAGCTGTCCAAAGTAAATTGTCAAAAGATATAAAAGAAAGGACTATGAGTCTTATTTGTAAGAGTTACAATTTAGAAACTCCCAAAAGGCCCTTTGGAAATAAATAAATAAAAATAAAATAAATGAAAAGAAATAACATAGTGGCGGGCCAAGTTGGCCCAGGCATGCATGAGCCCATGGTGGGCTAGGACGGTGCATGGTGGTTTTCGGTCTGGTCCATGACTAGGTGGCACAACATGACTTGCTGATGGGCATGGCAGGGTGCCATGCAAGGGCTTGCTGGTGGGCATGGCATGGTGCCATGCAAGGCCTGCTGGTGGTGAGCCATGTGTGAATGTTGCATGGCCCAGGCTGGTGGCCTGGGCGTTGAAGCTGCAAGGCATGCGCTGGATGGCATGCAAGGTAGGCATGCCACTAGCCTAGCCTACAAGGCACAGGCTAGAGCCGTGCGCTGGATGGCACGCTTGTGAAGGCATGCCACTAACCTGGCTAGCGTGCAGCGTGGGACGCACACAAAGGTGCACGCGAGGGGGCGCACGCGTAAGGGTTTGTGCATGGGCATGGGCGTGCGTGGGCCAGACTGCGTGCTGGGCTGCGTGCGGCTTCCAACCTCGCTGGCCTGCATGTTGGGCGCCCCATGTGTGTCAACGCGTGGGCCAAGGCATGCATGCATGCTGGGCGCCCCATGCATGTCATGGCACGGGCCAAGGCATGCGTGTAGGCTGGCCATGGTGTTATCCTCGCCTCTCAAGGGTAGTGTCGAGGCTTGTCCTGAGGCCGCTTTTCTAGAGGTTTTAACAGGTTGCCACACCACGCTCAGCGTACGGCTAGACTGCACGCACGCTTAGTGCGCATATGCAGCGTGCACACATGGGCTATGCGCACACACCGTGTGCATGCATGGACCGTGCGTAGGCACAAGGCTCGTGCGTAGGCCTAGGTACCCGCGCAGCGCACGCATGCATGCCCACATTGGAATTGACGGTGTGGCTGCCCATCAGGCCCACGCATGCTGGCATGCCTCTCAACGCCTTGGTCTTGACCAGGGCCATGCTAATCAACGCCCTGGCTTTGGCTAGGGTCTTGCTGACCAACGCCCTGGCACCACAGCCAGGGCCATGCAGACCAACACCCAGGCCCCATTGGCCTAGGCCATGCAGTAGCCTACCATGCTCAAGCCCACTACGGTTCAACCCAACGACTCACCAATGGTGCCCAATCTACACAACTTGGGCCACATATGCAAGGACCATGGACTAGCCAAGGCTAGCCCGGCAGGCCAACCTGAAGACCCACGCACACTAGCATGCAGCCTATGCTGTGAGTCATCCTGGTCACCCATGGGCCACTGACAGCATGAGGTCTTAACCAGGAAGAGTGGACCCAGAACCATTTCCCTTTGTAATCATTTTATTTGCTTTCTAGTATAAGTTAGGCACTAGGCCATCAATTATCTTTATCTTGGAACATTGGGACGAATTTGGCTTGTAAGGCCCATAGACACATTGGTGCTTTGTCACTTAGGCTCTATTGGGTACAATCCGTGAATCCCAAAAGAGAAGGCTCACCCTGTGCAATTCGTGAATCAGGGTAACCTATTCATTTCTTTTTTTTCCTTGATTAATGCATTGTTGAGGTATTTCAGCATTTTAGATTGTGTTTATTGCATCGCATTCGTATTTGCTTGCTGATCATTTTGAACTTTTTGAGTGGGGCATTACGTAAGGCAGCCACGAGTTGCCATTGAAGGGCATCTGGTCTGCACCAGGCCACCCTAGTCGAATCTGGAGCAAGGTCAGAGACAAGCTGACAGTTACCACCCACCAGCCAAGCCACACGCCTAACCCTTGCCACCTGTCTAGCTATAACCGCTTCCTTACTTCGTAAGGAGTAACCAACCATCCTTTAAACTGCTCAGCCATTACCCACTCAGCCAACCTACTAAAACTACCCTTAGCCACGTGTGCTTCATCATTAGAAGACACCTGTGTGTGACTTGGTCAACTCCCAAGCAAGCGACACATATGCTTGACTTGGTCAGCCCACCATCAGGAGACACCTATGTGCTTGACTTGGTCAACCCACCAGCAGGAGCCACGTGTGCCTGACTTGGTCAGCTAGCCACCTAACCGCCTGATCCTACTCAATCGTTTTAGCCCATTCAGCTACTAAACATGTATGCATGCACGCCCAGTCACTAGAATCACGTCCACCATCAGTCACGAAACAATTATACGAACTCAGCCAACACCCCCCATAACCATCACGGTCAAGCAAGTGGCAGTCCACATCAGTCATCAAGGAGCAAGAAGGGTCACGGCAGCTTGGTGTCTAGGATCTCGACCGAGGACTCTATCACCAATTTGGTACTTTCATTAAGAGTAGCCACGTGCTTGAAGATTCAAGAGAGGTTCTCACTTCTCTGTTGAGGTAGGCAACCCATCACTCGTCTTTGTGATTTTGGTTGGGGGATCCACGGAGGATCTTGACGTTGCTGCATTTTTCTTTTCTGTTGTTATTGTTGCATTGTGAAGTTCGGGGGTTGTGGTAGAGGAAGGAGTAGATAGGTTTGGAGCGGTTGCCACGCTAGAATGTGAGCAACCCAAGGTCATATTCAGTTGTGGTTGGGGTTAGTCACCCTTGAAGGTGAAGGACGCAAAGTTGGAACCACGAACCTCCACCATTAGCATGTTTTTCATCCATTGTGACTAACAGTTTGTAAGCCTAAATCATCTGTGTGGGCAGTTTGCAAGCCACTCAGCCGTGATATAGTAGTAAGAGTGAATCAACATGCAAGAGAAGCAGTCTGTAGAGGAGCCCACGAGCATTTCTAATAGAGCCTGCTAGAAGTTCTAGAGGATCACACCAACAAGATTACTTCAATTCTTGATGGTGTCACCAATAACTTAGCCGAGCTGCGTGTGGCCATGGAGACCTCTAATAAGGATAACTAGAGGGCCATGGAGAATATAAGGAGAGAGACGAACACAATATTGGAGCGGCTAGAGAGGAGACGATGCCTATGCTGATGGACTAGAAGCCAGTGTGATCGAGTCCATGCATGCGACCCCAAGGCAAGATTTGAGGCATGGTGGCCGTGTAGAGAACCGCCAAGGTTACCATGAGAGGTGGATTCTGAATGAAGCCTTTGAGAGAGAGGAGCCATTGGCTGGCTATCGGGCTAGGAGCCCTAGTGTTCACCGTGAGCACCAAGAATTTGAGCACGAGCAAGGTTTTCAGGAGTCTTAACAGCGTGAACAACCTAGGGCATGGAGAAGACAACCAGGTCGTGGTTATCATGGGCCACAATTTGAGAGGGACGACTATGAAGATAGAAGGAGAAACCGGCATCAGGAACGGGGACCCAAGCGGCCTAAGGTCAACTTCCTGAAGTATAGCGGTGGTGACCCCTATGAGTGGTTAGACAAGGTCCACCACTATTTTCTGACTTATGATATCCCACGCCATGAGAGGGTGTTGATAGCCTGCTTTTATCTTGAAGGCAGGATTGGAAAATGGTGGCGTTGAATAAGGGACCAGTACGACAAGGATCACATGAGGTTGGGGTGGATAGCCTTTGAGAATGAGCTCCTCAGTCAGTTTGGGCCATCATCAGTGGTCAATCTCCATGGGTAGCTGGCCAAGCTAAGGCAAGAGGGCAAGGTCCAGCACTATATAGAGGAGTTCAGGCAGCTACAGATCATGGTTAGGGGCTGGTCGGAGGAAGCTTTGATAGACACGTTCATAGATGGTTTGAGACCTTGGCTTGCCAAGGAAATCAAATTTAGACAGCCCACAAGGCTACCTGAGGTGATGAAGATGACTGAAATTCTTGAGGAGAGCCATTCTAGTGAGCGGCGCCCAACCAAAGACATGGGGAGCAAGTCTTTCAAAATTGTGTAAACCAAGATCTCTTGGAAGGGAAGGGACACATCAACCACCATCTCTAAACAGAGACCTGAGATCAAGAAGCTATCTAGTGAAGAGGTGCAAAAGCGCATCAAGAAGGGACTGTGTTTTAAGTGCGGAGACAAATGGGGCATCGGTCACAAGTGTTAGGCAGCTTAGGCCTTGTTTATGTTTGAGGACGAGTCAAGTAATGATGAGTCAGAAGGCAACCAAGAAGAAGCCAGCCAGGATGAGGAAACCGAATCTGGTAGCACACCAAAGGAGGCTGAGCTATCATTGAATGCCATGGCTGGCATTTCTAAGCCCACGTCCATGAGGTTAATGATGACATGGTTGGGCAAGCATGAAGTGACTTTGCTGGTGAATAGCGGCTTCACTCACAACTTCATTAATTCTAACATTGTGGATAAAGTTGGACTTAAGTTGAGCCCTATTCCACCATTTTAAGTAAACGGAGCAAGGTAGCAAGTACATGGAATCAACATTTCTTTTCTCCAGAAACGCAAAAACTTGTAGAAATCTTTATACATTGGCTACAAAATTTGATGGGCTTTGTTACAAATGATCGAGCTGTGGATTACACACTTCTCTAAATTATCTTGGACTCTGACTCTGCTGGAAACATCAATACCTGAATACCCTGCCCCCCAGCAACAAATCTGCCATGCAACCGCACCTCACCTGCACCACAAAAGCATTCTATGCCATCACTGTTGCCACTACCACCTTCCACAGTCATTCTATACCCACTTGATTACTTGATTAGGACCTCTGCCATTATTAAGTCCTTGACGACAGCACCACGAAAAGCCATCCATGGTCTCTCGTTCGAGCTGCCCCCACTCTCCCCCTTTACCAGGTGTGCAATTTTGCCATTGCTTGTTCCACTTTCTCCATGTTTCCATCAAGGAAAAAGCTTTAAGATTGTTAAATTATTGAATCATTCGGGATTGTGTCGGTTCTATAGCTCATACTGAGCATGAGGATGCAGGCCCATCAACTTTCTCTAGTTCTACTTGGAACGCTAACGTGTACCAGCCATGAAGCAGTTAAATAGAATGTTTAAGGTAGGTGTTAAAATGAAAAAAAAAAAAATATATATATATATATAAATATTTGTAAATAAATGTGGAGAATATGTTACTGATACGACAATATTGATTGCAGTAGAAGTTCTATTATGTAATTGGTATAGAAGTTGTGTATTACAAATTAATACAAGGCTGGCCGGCTCCGTTAACATATATGATCAAGTTGAAGTTGGTTGTGTTTCGTGCTCACGTGAAGACAAAATGGACCTATCACCTGAAAAGTAATAGAATGAAAAGATTTCTTATTATTTCCAACACATTTTAAGTGCCATTTGGACTTTCTGGTTGTTTTATTTGGCCAAAATGTCATGACAGGTATGGTCTGGAGCGAAGACATATCTCGGCGGGTAAAAAGAGGGGGGGGGGGGGGGGGGGGGGGGGGGTGGGGGGGGGCAGAGAAGTATGAGCGTTGGGTATTGCCACCTACCCTGCATGCCCACGTGCTGTAATTCACTGTCGGATGTTTTTATTTTTTTCAAATCTCTGTCGGGTGCTTTTGAATTCTCTTCGAATTTGTTTTAGAAGTTGTATCTTTTATAATAACGTTAGTTACAGGTATTGAATGGATAAGTTTAATATAAATATTTTATAAAAATATGGATCTTTTTAATAAATAATAATTTTTTTAAGCTCTTATATTTTTTTTTTACAAGAGCTTATATAAAAATTGTTTATTTATAATTTGTACAAATTATTTAACTATCTTTTATGAAAAATATTTTGAGAGAGTTTTAGAGCTGTTAATGTATAGTTTAGTTCTCAAACATATTAGATGACTTGAGCGTTAAGAAATATTGATGAGAATTGTGAATAGTAGTAAAAAATAAATGAAAAGTAATAATAAAGTAATAAATAGTAATAAAAAGTAAGTAAAGAGTAATGAATAGTATTAAAAATATGTGAAAAGTAATAATAAAATAATAAATAATAGTAAAAAGTGTTAAAAAAAATTGAGATACTCTTAATACTTAAACGCAACTCTAGAAAGAAGGACAAGTAACAACGTAGAGAAAACAACATAAAAGACTTTAATTTATTTTATTATTATGTTTTTTTTCATTTTGGTTTTGGTCTGGGTCCTGCTAGTTTGCTATCCAGCTTGTATTGTTCGATGTGACCGATGATTTATTTTAATTTTATGAAAATTTTATATATAATTATTTTTATATATTTTTTATACACTTAATTAATGTGATTGATTGTATAGTTTTTTTAATATAATATAATTATTTTGATCAATTATATTAATTTTTTATAATATTAATAATGATCTAATCAAAATCAAAGTTAAAATTTAACTAAAACTGGATGTTTTACCTAAAAGTCAAAGTTATTTAATTATAACCCCGCATTGGACTAGGTATATATAAGCTAAAATAGTAATATTATATTATTTTTTAATAATAATAATATTTTTAGTTAGAATATTTTTTAATAATATAATATTATGTTTTTCGATAATGCACAAAACTGTCCGATCCAACTTTTATAAAACTATATCTGAACTACTTATCGTGTGATTAGTGCAATTTCCTGCAAAAAAATATACGAATGTGAATAAATTAGGATAATATTATACACTACATTGTTATCATATTTATATCTTATTATAAATAATATAACGTATTTATTATTATTTAATTATAAAAAATATAAAAAATAAATAAATAATAATAATAAATATGACACATCTTTATAACAAGATATAAATATAATAACAGTATAATGTATAAAATTTTACATAAACAAATTATAAGAGTATTTACTATTTGCTCATGAAAAATCTATCATTTGTTATAAAACTATGGAAAGGAGAAAGAGATAGAGTTAAGAGAAGTTATGAAATTTATGAATTTTTTAAAGAATTCAACGATATATATAGACGTACAAAGGGACTATACTAGCACTATGTATTATGCATATGTCGGCCAACTCACTATACTAGTATTATGTTAGTACTATGCACTATATATGTGTCGGCCAACTCACTATACTAACACTATATTAACACTGTGCACTATACATTTACTGATTAATTCAAGGTGGTTATATAATTTATTTTACAATAATATTATTTTACAACATCATTTTCCTTTTCCTTTTTAATTTTTGGTATAAGTGAGTTTACCAATGACGTTCGACACCATTGAAAGGAAAAAGTGAGCATTAATGGGGCATTAATTAAAGACGGGGAAGACTTGAGTGTAGATCCAAAACCCACCACGAAGACTGGTCTTCGACACTTCCGTATATGAGAGAGCTGTCAGACTGATTGAGACCCTGACTCACCACACAAGGCCTGTTCATATAAATAGAACCTGCCACTCCCCTACCCCCCATTTGGCCACAGTATTCGTTCCGCCCCCCCCCCCCCCCCCCCCCATTTGGCCACAGTATTCGTTCCGCGTTCTCCATCCCTAAAAATGGAAAAATAAATATACAACATTTTTTCATTATCACTCTTTAAAATATAACTTAATAAAACAACCATATTTTAAACCATAATTATGATATATAGTATATACTGTATGAATATCAATATTCATAATTATTCATTAAAAGTACTTCTTTATAAACCAACCATTTATATTCACAAAAGAATTTATATATTGATAAAATTCTAACTGTATAAAATTGACTTGTAATTTAGATTCCTTTAGATAAATAAATTTACGTATTGATCTGCGTATTAATATTATTATTTTTATATTTAAAATTTAAATTATCATCATTTTTATTAATATTTAACTTTCAGATCAATTATATTAAATAAATATACGTATTAATATACATAATCATTTATAATTAGATTTTTCTCTTATACATATTAATTCACAACTTTATTTTCATAAATAAATAAAGGTTATTTTTTACTAAAAATAAAAGAGTACGAAAAAATAGAAAGAAGGGATGCCATTGCCATTTAGCATGCTGGCGTGCTCTAGGAGTTACTTCGAAGTGGCACTTAGCATTATTTTCTATTTTTATTCATTAACTGTTCAGAAAAAAGAAAGAAGTAACTGTTTGGATGAATTGACATCCACTGAGCCCCAAACAGAAGTTGGTGAGATAACAAATATAGGTACAACTTTCCTACAACCCAACAAACAAAAACACATGCCGGCCCCCACAGTCTATTGGACTGATCTCAAAGTTTTGATCTTTGACAAAACTATCTGTTTCTTTTTCTTTATTTTTTTCTATCTTCTCCTTTTCTTTCCGGTAATAGTACTAATCAGTAAGGCTACGAGGGAGTGAGATTTTTCTTTGTTGATACTAGAACTGGTATGGCGGCGTTAACTTTGCAATGGTGTAATTCTTTTTATATATTTTTAACTACTCGACCTTGAATGCTTTTGAACAAGAAATTCCAAGTGTCTGCAAAAGCTGGCGCGCGCATGAGCTCAACTTGCTGATGAAATGACCCACAAATACGACAAAAATGAAAAAAACCAACACACCCATCGCCGCCGCCACTCCCACCACCACCACCACCACCACCACGACCACTACCAACAACAGTCATAACCCTATCATCAACAAGGACACGCCCAACCAAAAAGACCCCTAATTTAGAACTGCCCCTACTTTTCTTTCAGAGAAAGGAAGACCAGGCCGGAGGATAGGATGAATGAAAAGGCTGGACGTAGTTAAAAAACGATGTTGATGCAAGGAGGAATAGGGGGTTCATTTAGTTCAAGGTGCCAAGATTGTGGGAACCAAGCCAAGAAGGAGTGTGTATACTTGAGGTGCAGGACTTGCTGTCGAAACAAAGGGTTTCAGTGCCAAACACACGTTAAGAGCACCTGGATCCCTTTGTATAGAAGGCGCCAGAAGCAGCAACAGCTTGCAGCAGCTGTTCTTCCACAACACCTTCGAGTTCGAGGACATAACCCTAAAAGGCAAAGTCAAATCACATCTTACGGTACTGTTTTGCGCAATACACAGATCCATATCAATTTTTATATTTTTGAGAGAGAGAGAGAGACGGAGATAGAGAGAGCAAATCGTTTTTTTTTTTTCCTTATGAATATGATTCTGATTATAACCCTAACAGTTTTTTTTTGCATCTACTCTACTGTTAGACTGACATAAGCACATTTATCGACGATGCGAGAGTACCTTATATTCATCATCATCATCTTCTTTTTGGTTCATTATTTGTTTCTTTCTGTCTTTCATTTTCTCTCACAACTTTAGCGTTGTAATTTTGCTTTTACACTTCATATTTTGGTGGGTGCTTTTATCCAGGGTCCGAAGAGGCAAATTTCCCATCTGAAGTGCACCTCCGGGCGGCATTCTTTTGCATCCGGTTGGGCTCAGTGAACGATGCAGCTGAAGATCAGTACGCATACCAGACAGCCGTGAGCATTGGAGGGCATTTATTTAAGGGTATTCTCTACGATCAAGGCCCTCATGAAAGCAATCGCACTGCCGGCGAGGGCTCCTCTCTTGCACCTCAACCGCCTAAGCTTCTCAATGCTGCTGATCTAGCCAATGTCACCACCAATTCAGCTTACACTGAGACATTACATCCTCCTTTATTTCCCTTTCCCTTTACTGCTTTCATGCCGGGTACGCAATTTCTTCAGCGCCCAAGATCCTAGACTCGATTTTCTTTTTGGGAAAGAATGAGAAGACTGAGAGGGCCGAAAATAGCTTACTTTTTGCCATTACTTAGTAGTGCTGAGAACAAATAATGAGTAGGGGGGAGTGAAAGTGAAACCCCTAGTCAACACTGATCTTCCCTCCTCTCTCAACAAGTTTGAATACTGTATTATTGTGAATCTGTGATCTAGTTCTAGCCAGTATCCATATATTGATGAACTATAAATAAATATAAAGGAAAGCAAGGGAGCTTATTCCCTTTTCGCCTGAGTTTTCTTCTCTTTTGAAATTTCAATATATCCCTGCATTGTTGTTGTCTAGTATTTCTGCTTCGTGAATTTGTGCTTAGCCAGTTGTTGGTTATGAACTTTGAAGCAATCTTTTCCCATTTACCCGTTTCTTTACCCAAAATCCAAAATCTTCGATAGAGCAAACTGACACAAAAACAATTACTGCGTGAACATAATGCATGGAGGTGAGTAGATGCTGATTACACTGCTATTCTTATTTGTTTCAGTAGTCAAGATAAAATCCATGATATTGAGAGAGAACTACTTCTTGCTGATCATCTGTCAACTAATTTTATCACATTTTTTTCTATTTTCTTTCGGCCTGTTAATTGTCATCAAAATCAAAATCTATCATATCCGTGTAGCACGTATATATATAGAATCTTGATGGGAAGTTAGATCTACAAATTAAAAAATAAAATAAAATAAAATAAAATAAAATCCAGTACATGGAAATTTGATCACTTTGCATTATATATAATGCTTTTTTGCTTCGTGCTTGAAACGAGTTTGCTTGTCGTCAATGATGAACACACCTTGATTACAAAGGGAAAAAGAAAAAGTATTGATCTCCCTATGCTATTCTATTAATAGATTCTTGGCTGAATATAATATTTCCATTTTATTGATCAAGTTTAATAAGTTGTGGGGAATAGCTCCGTACATAGAATTATAAACTAGAAGTTAACCCTTCAAGCTGATGAATATTTCAAGACTTCTAGAATTGCAGGAATAGATGCTTGATCATTTTATAAAGTTTAGTCGATCTTGACAGAAATATGAATCCTTTGCTTGATCTTTTATGCCAAAGAGACATTGACACTGTCTAGCTAGGAAAAGATTGATACCCACAATGACATTGCCTGATCTGGAATATATTCATCCTTTGTACTTGAGATAGAGCCGGGTACAAAGGTCCTATGTAGTAGTTCTGTTCAGCATCGATGCATCTACAATCCACCTCCCTAATAAAAATTCAAATAAAAAAAGGTGAGCTTTCATGTGAATTGCCATCTTTAATTAGTCTTATATTAGTCCTTTACAGGAGAAAATATTTCCATGGGAATTACAACATTTAGTTGGCAAACTTGATGGGAAGAAGCTGGTAACTATGAGGTGGGACAACCAGGTTGTCTTTAGAACATGTGGGTAGTGATCATGTTTAGTTTTAGGTTAAAATTGATAGAAAATAAAATCTAATATAAAAGAAGACGTAGAATAGAGAAAGTGAGAAAGAGATTTGAGAGCTACATTTTTTGCTTTTTCAATGAATACAAGGCGTGCATGTAAATTATATTAAAATAAGATAAAGTAAATATCTTAATTAAACATTATGAAAATGAAATAAAAATTATATTAAATAAAAATAATTTAATAATTATGAAAATCAAGTCACTTCAACAAAAATATGTCAGGAAACCTTGTCCAGTAAACATATATAGCTTTGCATTGAACTGATGGATGCATTGTACATGTACACTGACCTAAAAAGGAGGTGGAAAGATTTGAGTTTCATTGTTTATATACCAATAAAAGGGCAAAGGCCGATTGGAAGAAAAGAAAGACCAACAACAGTTTCAGTAGTACTACTAGATTTCTTGGGATTTTGTTTCAATTTTCATTTAAAAAAGGCCTATATATTGTTCAGATGCTAGCTTCCCCGGCCTCCCCCAGATAAAAGAAACCGTTTCTCATGTCCTTCAATGCCTTGATTTCTTTCTGGATATTTGGTTGCAATTGTAATTCATTTTCAGTTGTCATTTAATTTACATATAAATTGAGATGTCCTAGCCCATGCAGCAGCCTGTTTATGCTGGCTTTTTGCTTTTTGCCCGTCTATATATTCCATTAATAGATAATTAGTTAACGCAGAAATTAAGAATATTGATCTTGTCCTAAAAGATAAGCACAAGATAATGATTAATTTTATTAATTTTTATATTATTTGCACGTAATTCTTTTTGTTGGATATTAATCAGCACCAACATCGGGAAGGGGAACCTGATAATCCATCGGATCCAAGCCGGAGCTAGGATCGATATTGCATCAGCACAGCTTAATTCCAACTGCGCTTGAACTTTGAAACCACATGATCATCATCATCTTAAATCAATTCCATTACCATACATGTACATGAGCTGTCAACATTACAGAATTACATTAATCTTTACTACTTTTTGTAGTTCTTGTGGTTTTAAGGAGTAAATATTCATGCATGCATGCTTCTCGATCGTTTCGTAAAGAAAATCATCATGTAACTTAAGCAATATTATTTCATATTGTGCCGTAAAGATCATGAGGAGCTAGCTGTGTATTTGTATATTAATCTGATCTGTCGTACTGTCCTAATTGAATATTTCTGATCTTTCAGATGATCATCCAATTAATGCTCATCATGTCGCGCATGAATGATTGATATATTATCGATCCATCGATCAGAGTACTACGTACGTACGTACTCGTGTCTTAATGTCATGTTTTAATATATATATATATATATATATTGTTTCCCTTTTTCTTTCAAAATGAGTACTAACTGGATTGTGATCAGGATTATTAATTTAATTAAGCAGGAATCATATGTTTATTATTGCTAAAGTTAAATTAATCATGTGTTTTCCAGGTTTGTTTTTGCAGAGCGGTCGGCATCACACGTACGTGCGACGTTGGCCGGCGAAACACAAACGTACGTTTTCATGTAGTTAGCTGATCAGTAATGAACATCCCTGTCCTAATATCGCCAGTACCGTTATCATCAACCAACCCCCAACTCTTTCAACTATATTTATCATTTACGTAAAAAAAATAAAAAAATAAGCAATTTTCACATAAAAAGTTACAAAAAAACAGCATTTTTTTAGATTCTCGATCATCAATATTATATAAAATTATTTTTATAATTTGACGGAGTATATCAAATTGCATCAGTCCGTAAGTTCATTTTTATAATTTTTTTTATAGCTAAATTAAGTATTTCTCGATCTCTTATCTTAAAAAGGTATACGTTACAACTTTTTGATAATTTGATAATGCAACGTGATAATCTGCGGTGAAAATTATAAAATAAGTAGTGGTAGTTCGGAGTAAAAAGGATATTTAAATAAAAAAGAAAATTATAGTTGGAAAATAAAGAAAGCTCTTATTTTTTTTAGATGCGTTAGTTGTTTGAAAGGCAGCTCGAGTCTGTCAATGGTACACAAATCTGAGTAATAATCTCTAATTCAATATTTAAGAGGAGAATGCATTGGTGAATTTAATATCCATAAGAACACCTTTGTAAATTATTGAGCGAAAAAACAAAAAAACTATACTAAACTAAACAAGCACTTACTTTGAGGCTGAATTGGGCCAAGCATCGAAGCCCAATGATTGGGCCACAAAAGTGAAACGTCAAGGCCTATGATATAGGTCATAGCCCAACATCTCAAATTTTCAGCCCATAGATTCCTACCAAATAATAAACACAACGATCTGGCGGGAAATTTGCAACCTCTTCGCGCCATATCCAATCCCACCAATCGCTTTCTGCTCCTCTCAGTCCCAGACTCCCAAATCCCAACTCTTCCATCTCTCTGAGGCTTCTCCCTAGCTATGGCTTCCGATTCCCCTGCCGCAAACGTCAACAACGGTCAGTCTATCTCTCTCATTACATAAGTAAATCTGTATCGATAGATATATTTGCATCTATAGATGTATATACATATGTATGTATGCTTGAGCGTAGATCTCGTTTAATCTCCTGTGGTAAAAAGTTTGCTCGAATGTTCACAGGGCCGTCCTCTCCTGATGACTCCTACTCTAGCCCGATTGGCAACACGTTCTCGTCCCCAGGTGATGCCTCTGGGCGGCGGAGGCGGCGCCCATCTTCTACACCCTCGGCATTCTCCACCCCGTCGCCTACTCGTTTCACCACATCAGATGCGAACCCAGCTCTAACCCCGACCCCATCTTACCGCACGCGCCACGGAACTGGTGCTGGCCGTGGGCGAAGAGCTTCCTCGGCGACCCCAATTGCCGCCACGCCCTCGTCCACAGACGACGCCCCGGCCTCCTCTGAGGGTGGAGACGGTTATGATGCTGAAGACGTGCGGCCAACCTACGTGTGGGGCACGAATATAAGCGTCGAAGACGTTAATGAGGCGATCTATCGGTTCTTGAAGCATTTCCGGGAGAGTTCATCTCAGTCAGAGGAGGATGCGCTGCTTATAGAAGGGAAGTATGAGACCGCAATCAAAAGGGTTCTCGAATTCGAGGGAGATTCGCTTGATGTCGATGCACATGATGTGTTTGCCTATGATCCTGATTTGTACACCAAGATGGTCAGGTACCCGCTCGAGGTCCTCGCGATTTTCGACATTGCGTTGATGAATATGGTGAGCCGAATTGACCCCTTGTTCGAGAAGCACATCCAAACTCGGATTTTCAATCTCAAGAGCTCAACATCAATGAGAAACCTTAACCCATCTGGTTAGTTTCTCTTCCAGTCATACAGATTAATCCAGTTTTTGTTTGTTTGTTTGTTTTATATATATATATATATATATATATATATATATATATATATTCTGTTTTGAATACTTGAAATGGAGATCTGGACTGATTTGGTTGTGTTTTGGTTAGATATTGAGAGGATGGTATCATTGAAGGGAATGATTATTCGGTGTAGCTCGATAATTCCCGAGATTAGGGAAGCGGTATTTAGGTGTCTAGTGTGCGGATACTATTCTGATCCTGTTGTCGTAAATAGAGGTAAATAAACTGGAAGCTCTGTATGCTGGTTTTGATTGTGTCGTACACAGATGTTTAGATGAGTATTTCGAAGTTTATTGACTATTTGAGTGCTACCAGGGCAAATTACTGAACCTAAGCTATGCTTGAAGGAAGAGTGTCAGGCAAGGAACTCCATGACACTGGTTCACAACCGATGCAGGTAGTTCCTAGCTTGAAGTTTGTCTTCCCTTGTAAACTGAATACTTACTGCAGTTGCTATTATGTAAGAGAAGGTCTCGTTTGGTTATACAAATTATCTCATCTTATCTAATCATTATAACTTTTTCAAATTCTCACACAAAATACAATAAATAATTATTTTTAAATTTTAAAATAAAAATTATATTCTAATAATATTTTATTCAATTTTTATCTCATCTGTGTAATCAAATAAGGCCTAAGATTACCTTTGAATGTTGAGGTGAACTAAGATGATCTTTGAATAATAGTAAAAAGTAATGAATAATATTAAAAAAGTAATGAATAATAATAAAGTAGTCTGAGATCTCCTGATTAGACATTTTGTTTATATCTGCTCGTCATGGAAGTTCTTCATTGACAAGATGTTCTTTTTCTTTTCCTACTCGACGAGTCTATGCTTATGCAGCCTCCACCGAGTTCTTTTCATTCCTGCGTGGTAGCAAATTAGCTAGTATATATGAGATCTATGGGGACAAATAAAAGAAAGGAAAATGAATCATATTAATGAAGGTATTTAACGCAACTTCTCCAAATTGTACTGGTATTCCCTTTCTCTCAGGAGTTATGTTCTTCAAACCTCTAGAACTTTGTATGCGTGTTTTCTTGAATGGTGGCATTGAATTGTGTCTCTTTTTTTCTTTTTCTTTTTTTCCAATTGTTCATTTAAAGTGGCAATGATCCAAATAATTGCAATTAATTAATTGCAAGTGATTCTAGCCCAACTGAATCTGAAGTCCAGATCTTGGTATAAGAATGTAATGGGAGCTGAAATCTGAATAAAGTTCACTTTTCAATGAATCTAAATCAAACTAGTATCTTTAAGGAGAGTGGGTCATAAACCTTTTAAAGATAAATCTGTGGTTTTTTACCACAAACGGCTTTTCATGGACTTGATAGTTAAACACTAAATTGTTTCAACCGCTGCAATATCATTAGTAACTCAGCATGCTTGCAATATCAGGTTCGCTGATAAGCAGATTGTGAGGCTTCAGGAGACACCTGATGAGATCCCTGATGGAGGAACACCTCACACAGTAAGCTTGTTGATGCATGACAAGCTGGTGGATACTGGAAAGCCAGGTGACAGGGTTGAGGTGAGACAATTGTGTAAATTGTTAATATCTAAAAGAATCCTGCCAATATATATATTTTTTTTTATATCTGATTTATGATTTCTTCTCATTGCATTAGGTCACTGGGATTTACAGGGCTATGACTGTCAGAGTTGGACCAACACAGAGGACTGTGAAATCATTATTCAAGGCATCTGTTGCTGCCTTTCCCTCCTTTAGAATTAATGCCTCTCAGTGGCAATTCTGTTTGAAAGTCACAATATTTTTCTATTGATTGCAGACTTACATTGATTGTCTCCATATAAAGAAAACGGACAAGTCAAGAATGCTGACAGGGGACCCCAAGGAAGCAGAGAATCCTGTGGGTAGAAGCACTGAAGATATCACTTTTGATGAAGAGAAGGTATATCATTATATGATTTTTCCTTATGTACCGATTGAAAAAGTTATTTATGCTTTTTTCAGTGAAAAAGACGTCATTTATATTGTCTTTGTTTGTATTGACATTGCTTTCTTTATGCAGGTGAAACAATTGAAAGAGCTGTCGAAATTACCTGATATATATGATAGACTAACCAGGTCGTTGGCACCAAACATCTGGGAGCTTGACGACGTGAAAAAAGGTCTGCTTTGTCAGGTAATCCCATACTTTGACTCACCAATGCTCGATTATTAGTTGCAAGACTGGGTAATTTTATATTTCTTTTTCCCCTCTCTTGGTAATCTCTTTTATAAAATTTTACTTCCATGCAGCTTTTTGGTGGAAATGCTTTAAATTTGCCATCTGGTGCTAGCTTCCGTGGGGATATCAATATCCTTCTTGTTGGCGATCCAGGAACCAGCAAGTCCCAGCTGCTCCAGTACATACACAAGCTATCACCCCGTGGCATTTACACCAGTGGAAGAGGGAGCTCTGCTGTTGGCTTGACTGCTTATGTTGCCAAAGATCCTGAAACCGGGGAAACTGTGTGATCCTATTTCAGCGATTATCTAGCCATTTTTAGTATGTGAAACCATAAAATTCTGATACTTTTGATTCATTCTTCAGGTTCTGGAGAGTGGAGCCTTAGTTTTGAGTGACAGAGGCATATGCTGCATTGATGAATTTGACAAAATGTCTGAGAATGCAAGGAGTATGTTACATGAGGTGGTTATTTAGCCCTTTCCACTCAGTAATAAGAGCCTCACTTTCATGACTGAGTATTTTCTTTTCTGAAAAAAATGTGAATTTTGTCCTACAAGAATTTTATCTGAGATGAGAACATCGAATATGATAATACTGTTGCTCGCTTGGGATATCTTTCTCAACTTTTGGCCATTCTATTCCCCGTTTATTTTAAAAGCTTGATTTTATTTACTTTCAGTAGAAATTGGTATTCCATGAGAATTGGATGCTAAGTAGCATTGATAGTTACTAACTTGCATTTTCTACCTAAGAATATGCAATTGAACCCTTCACTTTTTTGATTATGAACATATTCATGCACTGCTTGCATTAGTTTGACCTTTAATTCCACTTCAAAATTATCTAGGTTATGGAACAGCAAACTGTTTCAATAGCGAAGGCAGGAATTATTGCTTCCCTCAATGCTAGGACTTCCGTATTGGCTTGTGCAAATCCAAGTGGTTCACGCTATAACCCTCGCTTGTCTGTTATTGACAACATACACCTTCCTCCTACCTTATTGTCCAGGTAAGAATACTTATGACATGCAACTAGAATAATGATATGGGAATGTGGCTTCCAATACTTGGAATCCAGAGAGCCCAAAGCATATTGTGAAATTGCCCATGTTTCTCTGATTTAGTAACATTTGGCTGCTATTATCGTTTATGTTTAATTCGTTGTGTTTTCAAACTTTGTAGCCTCCATGAGTGCATTACTTAATTCTTGATAAGGCAGAAAGATAACTACATTTTTAAGGCCAGAAGGATAACTGTATTTTTAATGCCTTTTCAGGTTTGATTTGATTTACTTAATTCTTGACAAGGCCGATGAGCAAACAGATAGGCGCCTTGCCAAGCATATTGTTTCATTACACTTTGAGAATCCTGAGGTTGGAAGAATTCTCGTCATATCCCTTGTTTGGGATAATTTTGTTTATGATTTTCTTGTTCATCTGTAAAACTCCATCTCTATTTGCAGAGTGCAGTTCAGGATGTCTTGGACCTTTCGACGTTAACTGCATATGTGAGCTATGCTCGTAGGCACATTCACCCACAGTTGTCCGATGAAGCTGCTGAAGAGTTGACTCGAGGGTACGTTGAGATGAGGAGGAGAGGAAATTTCCCTGGAAGTAGCAAGAAGGTAAAAGTTAATGCATTGCTCCTACTGGAATTTTGTTTGCTTCTTAACAGTTCGATTAATTAGCTATCTTAAAATTGTCATGATTCTATATTTAACAACTAACCAGAAGTTAGCCTGCCTTGTGTGATTAACATTTGATTAAGCACGGTACTGAAGGGTGTGATTTGCATCCTTTTCCCCATCATATCATGCCTTTTCTTTAAGTACTTTTTTACTTGGGAATTTACAAAATTCATAATGATTATAGTTTCTGTTATTGACAGTTTCTCTCATGCATTTCCACAAATTCATTGCTTCTGATATCTGATTTTGGAACCTGTTTTATATCTTTTAATACTGTGTTGGGCAAATTCAACAGGTGATAACGGCAACACCTAGGCAGATTGAGAGTTTGATACGCCTTAGTGAAGCCCTGGCTCGAATTCGCTTCTCAGAATGGGTTAGTGCTTGCTTCTTGTCTTGGCTGTCTATAATGGGTTCAGTGTGATGTAAAGGAAGCGTGCATGCAGGTGGAAAATCGTGATGTAACTGAGGCATTTCGGCTTCTGGAAGTTGCAATGCAGCAGTCAGCAACAGATCACTCTACTGGTAGATTTTCAGTGGCCCTTGTATCCCTTTTACTGGATTACATGTTATCACACAGATAGATTAAATCTAATGACGTGATTCTCAAAAATTTTCTTTGAAGGAACAATTGACATGGATCTTATCACTACCGGAGTTTCAGCAAGTGAAAGAATGAGACGGGAGAGTCTATTATCAACTACTCGGAACATAATAATGGAGAAGATGCAACTTGGTGGACCCTCAATGCGCTTGTTGGAGGTTTGCAAAATTTTTGAGAAAATCATTGGTTTTTTGCACAGTAGATCACAACCAACACCTGAATGTGTTTGAATTTGTTCTGCAGTTGCTGGAAGAGCTGAAGAAGCAGATCTCTGGTAGTGAAGTCCACCTTAATGATGTGAGTAAACAACTCTCTCTCTCTGACATATAATCTGGATGTGTGCCCGTATAATATACCGTTTTGTGAGTGATCGTGCTGATGTGTACATTGTCTGTTTCTAATCTTCAGCTAAGGAATGCAGTTTCGACCCTGGCAAGTGAGGGATTTGTAGCTGTCCACGGTGACAGTGTGAAAAGAATGTGATGGTAGAGGAAAATGGAGTCGATTCTAGTGGTTGATAAACTGAAACTGCTGCCCTGAAAATGCTCCTTTAAGGATATCCAAAGACCACATATTTGGCTAAGCATTGAGTTATTTCTTTAAGAATTTTTAAGATCGGGGGGATTCCAGCGGTGGTGCTTGTATATTCCTTTTTTGTAGTTCGGATCTGTAATAGGAAAAGTACAAATGTTTTATTTCTTTAATATTAAATTATCATAACTGTAATGCACAGCTATTTTCCTTCTCTCTACATGTGAAAGCATACTCTTTGCAAGTCTCCCATTTAACATTTTAAGGTGATGGTGTTACGATCTCACTTGAAATGTGTAGAGGCATTAAATTATTTGAAAAGTTATTCAGTTATTAATTATTTAGTGCCACGTCAGAATAAGATGATGAGAAATAATATTGCCATAATTACATGTGAGAATATATATATATATATATATATATATATTGATCGAAGCCAAATGACTTTGTAATGAGAGTAGAGTGGCTCCCTTTTTAGAGGACATAAGAGTAACAATATCTGAAAAGACTTGATTTTATATACAGTTATGCGCACCGATTTTATGTACACATCGGAATACCTGTCATGTGAAACTCATATACATCTAACTGAAAAGTTATGCTACTTTTTCTGTGGGTAATGAATATTTTGGGATCTCATCAGATCCTATAGCCAACTCAAAACGAGAGGTATTCCGCCTTTTCTTTCCTTTTTTCTGGAGACTACAAGGAGCTCTTCTTACTTATTCTTATTCGAGTTTTAAAATTTAGAGTAGTCAAGATAGAGAGACAAATAAAATTATATTATCAAGATAGAGAGAAATAAAAGTTATGCGAAGGATGGCTTGTCGTGAATAACCGTAAAATTTAACATGGTGAGAGTTTAGTGCAGTTAAACACGACATATAATAGCGACCGCCTTCCACAACTTATATCAAGCTGTACTTTGTTATTTTTTTTGGTAAGGCTCAAGTTGGGCGAAATTTCATGGTGTCAGACGGCCAGCGCATTGAAAAAGACAGCTGAATTCTGGGACGAAATTACACACAGGGCCTTGTTGAAAAGGGTGGTTTTTTTTGTTTATCGGAAAAATATAGTTATAAATATAATTATATATTAATTTATATATTAATATGATGTGATTGGTTAAAAAGTAAATTTTATTAAAAATAATATTAATTTAAATTTTAAATATAAATGAATTAATATTAATATACAGATTAATACGTTATTGTATTTATATATACTAAAACTCTTTTTTCCTAAAAAAAAATCCGTGAAAATAAAAAAGAAGTAGGAAGAGGGAGAAACGTGATCGTATTGTCCAACAAATATTTATTTAATTAATTTTGTCACGGTTAATAATTAAATTGACAATTATCTCTTTTTAAAAAAAGAAATTGATAATTATCGAATAGGTAAGGAAAAAAAAATAGAGATAAAACCCCCGCCCCAAAAAATCAATGCAATAAATAGGGGCAGGGGGACGTGGAAGGAAGCCCAAGGCGCTCAGAAGCAGACAAAGGAAGGACACCTCCTTCTCGTGAGAGCTCATACTGTGATCGATCTTTCCCTGCGTCCTGTCTCCGTAGCTTTCACTGAGAAAGCGAGAGCCAAAGAGAGGCAATCTAAGGGTTAGGGAGAAATGGGAGAGGTCAGAGGAGGGTGTTGCCCGCCGATGTATCTGTTCAGGTCGGAGCCCATGCAGCTGGTTCAGCTCATCTTCCCCATCGAGTCCGCTCACCTCACCGTCTCCTATCTCGGCGATGTCGGCCTACTACAATTCAAAGACGTCCGTACTCTCTCTCTCTCTCTCTCTCTCTCTCTCTCTCTCTCTCTCTCTCTCTCTCTCGGTACCGGTTTTTCATCTTAATTTCCAAATTTCGGTTCGGATAAAACCTAGCTTGCTTGTGCATATCGGGATATCTACAATTGAGTTTCGATTAGTGGTGACATTTTTCTCTTAGGGTTTTGCTAAATTTTATATGATTTTGAATTGTTTTGAGGATGGCTGGTTTTTGATTGATCAAGGAGTGTGGCTTGATTGCTTGCGGTTGAATTGGTCGATTAGCGCAGTTTGGAGAGATATTCACTATACGAATGGCATGCTTCAATTTTTTGTGAATATTGTGCACTTCTCGTTTCTTTTACTTCCTGAAGATTTTTGTTGTCGATTTAATAATATTATAAAAAATTATGTGGCATAGCTGATGCTGTGCGATGCAGCATCAATCTAAGTAACTGTTTATCCTCGAGGATGACAATGATGCTGACAGTCATTTAGCAGCAAAATGAAGTAGATATTGGCTCCAGGCATATCCATTATATCAAGGACTTGATAGTCACTTAGGTTGTACATTTCCAATCATAGGATATTGAGGCTCGATAAATACAATGCTTAGCTATCTTCTCAGGAAAATAGAGACTCACTGTTAAGCTCGCTAAGGGTTACATGAAAGAAGTTCTAATTGTAAGATAAAGAAGTTAAAGAAAGATGTTGGAAAGTTTTTTTTACCTTGTATGTACATGTATGATACATGGCTATATTGCTTTGATGTGTTTCCAGTTTAGTTTGTTTTCAACAATTAATGTTTCTCAAATACCAATTATTTCAGCTCAATGTGGAGAAGAGCCCATTTCAGCGGACTTATGCGGCTCAGGTATATGTTTCTACATAAGCAACCACAGTATATACTTGCACTATGGGTATTGCTTCTGTGCATATCACTTAATATTGGTCTTTAGATTAAAATGATTTGCAGAAATTGAGTTAATCTAAAGTTATGGAGTAGGTCTTTGTCTTGGATTGTGTCAATATAATCTCTCCATAATTATTGTTTACGGTGACATTGAAAAGGTAAAAAAGAAAAACTGAAGTGGTCAGCATTTCATGCCATGTGTGTCTTTATTTGATTCAGTAGTTTGTGGTAACTAGGATAATATGCTTGATTTTTTGTACTGATTTATATTGCTTATGAAGATAAAAAAATGTGGGGAGATGGCACGCAAATTACGCTATTTCAAGGAACAAATGCTGAAGGCTGGGTTTTGTCCAAAAAAGTCTACAGCACAAGTTGATATCAATTTGGATGATTTAGAGGTATATTAATAATTTCAATAACTGGCTAAAAATGGTTTTTTTATCATTGTGCTTTAACCCTTTGTTTGTGCATGCACTAGGTAAGACTAGGTGAACTTGAGGCAGAACTGGTCGAGATAAATGCAAATAGTGAGAAGTTGCAACGTGCTCATAATGAACTAGTAGAATATAAGCTTGTTCTGGAGAAGGTATAGTTTTTTTTTTTTTTTCCTGTTTTAATCAGTATGTTAAGATGGCAACTCTATTTATTTATATTGTATCTTATAGACCGTTATCCTTCGATATAGATACAGTTGGTCTATCAGAAAAAAAAGAGGATTGGTTATAAGAAAGGATGATGTGGTTTCCTTGCTATGGCAAGGTGAAAAGAAAAATATAATGTATCAGGGGTTTCTAAGTCGATAATAGAAATGGCTTAATGCGCTCTCTAATCTTTGAAAGTCTTTCGTAGAATTTTTTGAGTTACTTATTCAAGCAACAAAGGCCAATGGCTTTCATGCCAAATGGCTGGTGTATGAGTTATATACTCCTTGCCCCCAAAAAGGAAAGGAAAGGAAGAAATTAAAAAGGTTCACGTGTCATAATTGAGGCCTTTTTAATTATAATTGATTGGCACATGACAAGAGACATACGCTGTGTACAGTTCCCACCTCTTCATGGACTCCAGATATGAAAAGTACAAAAAAAGGAGTACAAAAATATTATTTAGGGTATGAATAACCGTAATCATGTAGGTATAGCAGCCATCCACGTTGCCATGCATACATGGATTGAGGTGTTTTAAGCTGTCCTAAATTCATAGATGCCCTAAGCCAATATTTAAGAATGTTTATTGTCAATGAATTCTATTTGTCAATTTAGTAGAATTGAGTATTCATTTTTTTTTTTATACTCATGTTATTGTGTGTTTTCAATAAGATATTTATCATTGTCAGGTAAAGCTGTAGCACATGATATCAAATAAGTTATAAACTATTTTCTTTCAGGCTGGTGAGTTTTTTCATGTAGCTCACAGCAGTGCCACAGAAGTACAGAGGGAGTATGAATCACGCCAGATTACTGAAGAATCCTTGGATACACCATTATTGTTGGAGCAAGTAAAAGCTTAGACTGCTGAAATTTACTTAAATTGCTAGAACTTTCCCGGACCTAACAATTTACTTGGTGAAATTTATCTTTTGTTCAACTATCTTGAAGGAAATGTTAACTGATTCATCCAAGCAAGTTAAGCTGGGGTTCATCACGGGCCTTGTTCCTAGGGAAAAGTCAATGGCATTTGAGAGGATTATTTTTCGTGCTACTAGGGGTAATGTGTTTATTAGACATGCTGTTGTTGAGGACCCTGTGACTGATCCTGTTTCTGGAGAGAAGGTGAGTAATGTTCTTGGTTTTTCTATTATAAAGATGGGTGGAAATTGATTATTATTAATTTTAAGTTTATGGTAGCATAAATCTCTTGAAGATTATCTTGGATGTATCAAAAAAGTTATTAGCTGTTTTCTTTTACCTCCATTTTTTGGGTATGGTTTCTTAGTATCTGCTGCATTCCAGGTTCATATTGGAGATAGTGGCTTTTGTTCCTCTCTTTCATTGAAATATAATAGTGATTTGCTGCTGAAGTAGATGCACTGTTTCACCCATAGTTTCATTTGTTCCAGTTCTCAACTTTCATATCCTTTGTATAATTATGAATGCCTGCAGATGTATCCATACATATCTATGGTCATACATCTTGTACGATGGGTGGGTTTTTTCTCAATTTTGAACTTAATGCTGCAGAAGTGTGCTCATGCATCTCATATGTGTTCCTATAACTTTATGTTGGTGACAGTTTAGTCTTACATCAACTTAATTATAAGGCCTGCTGGCATTTTCTGTTCTCTCTCTAAAATTTTCTCTCCGTACACTTTGAGAGAAATTTCTTCTTACGTAGATCAACATTACAGTAACTTCCATGGGGAGTTAAGGTGATGTTTTAGATTCTGTTATTCAATGGGATTTTTTAGAGAACTTGGGATCGAATCAAAGTTTTTCATTCTTGCTAAGGTAGACAGGCAACTACGTATTATTGAGCGAAAATGGAAGCATGAACAAGAGCTATGGGTAGAAGATAACACAGTACAGTGGCTGCGTAAGACATTGGAAATATGTCTAAGGGGTGAGCAAAAAGAAGGATACAGCACCATCAGGGAGGGGCATCGACGTTTTCTTGCTTAGAGATGTGCCAATGGTAGGGGAAGATTTATTGTGGTGTCAGTGTACAGGGAGGATTGAAAGAAAAGCTCCATTTTCATTTCGGAAGGGTAGGGGGAAGTGGATGGAGGAGAATGAGGGATGTGTTGGAGGAGTCTATTATGGAAGGGAAGGGAAGGGCTGCCAGCATGCATGGAGGTGCTCAGCCATGGAAGAAGGTGGCAGCGACTAGGTCGTACAAGGAGGCGCTGGTCCAAGAAGGTATGGGAGGTGGTGTGGAGAACACTGATAGAAGAGTGCCTCGAGCCACTCATGGTGTTCTTTTTTCAGAAGTTAACAGTGTGGGTGATAGAGATGTGGGGAGGAAAATAGAAAAGTTGCAGAGACAAGTATGGCTATTGCAGTGGGAGATGACTGAAATGAGAAAGGTGGTCGGGCGAAATAAGGTAGGGGATAAAAGTGAGGGGCTGGAAGGGGCCGGGCCAAGAACAGAGGCCCACGGGTAAAGGGAAGGAACTTATGGACAATAGGTTTAAATAGAGACAAGTACCTGGGCCGAAGACTGGGCCCCAGCCCAAGGCCCAATTCCAGGCCACTTCCGAAAGGGACTCAGGCCTTCAACCAGGCCCCAGCCCAAGGCCCACTAGCCTGGTTCAAGCTCCTTCAACCAGGAGCAGGGAGGGGCTATCCGAAAGAACCATGGGCTCAGGGCCCACCCAAAAGATTGGGACCCCAGGCCATGGCCCAAAAGCTGGATCCCAGTCTTGATAGGCTAGCGGATCCAATGAGATTCGAGTCTTGTGCTCCATCGCCGTATCTGGAGCGACGGTCGTCGGCGCAGGGTTTTTCGTCGGAGGTAAGTTAGAAACCGCCGGTGATGACGGTGGAGCTCTCCGACGACGGAACACCTGAGTGGGGTGGCCGAAAAAATCTGTTAGAAGCCCTAAAAATCAATCTGAGGCTTTCGGGGGCTGCTTTTCGGCCGGAAACGAGACAGAACTCGCCGACGGGAGGTTTAGAGATCTTTCTGATGGTGGAGGAGCCGGATAACCTTTCCAATATGTGTTTGGAGACTGGGGGTCTGTCGGCTAAAGAAGATGGGTATTCGTTGGGCACTAACAGTGAGGAGTCGGGGTCTTTTGATGATGAAATGCTCCTAAGGCATTCTCAAGGTTGTTTAGATATCATTGGGGTGGAAGAAGTCTCGCTGGTGGAAGATACTTATAGACAAGGAGTTCAAGAGACAGAAGTTGATTTGGTGGGTGAAGAGAGTGAACCAGTCCCTTTAAACTTCTTGAGCCCAGAACAGCCCAGGATTTCAGACTAGGCTTTTAATACGGTAAAGGATATTCAACATTTGGTGGGTTTGAGGTGTGAAGGATATAAAGAGCAGTTTATGGCTCTACTTATAGCAATTGAAACAGGCCATCATCAACATAGAAAATCGTAGTCAAAAAAGCAGAGAGAACTGAGAAGGTTGAATTGGTCCATGAATTCAAAAGGAAGTGCAAGCAAGGAAAGGATCAAAGGGAAGGGTGTGACATATTCCAAATGAAACCAAAAATTGTATCGTGGAACGTCTGCGGGTTAAACGAGGACAATAAGCGTCTACAAATAAGACACTTGTTGCGCGAGTGGAAGGCGGACATAGTATGTTTACAAGAGAGAGAGCTGAAAATTATTAGTAGAAACTTGGTGCGAAGTATATGGAGCTGCACGTATGTAGATTGGGTATACTTGGCGGCCAAAGGGGCATCGGGTGGAATTCTAGTGATGTGGGATAGAAGAGTGGTGGAGAAAATTGAGGAGTTTGTAGGAGTATACTCGGTGGCCTGCTCTTTTAGAAGTGTGGCAGATGACTTTTTGTGAGCTTTTGCAGGTGTATATGGTCCTAACCTAGACCATGAGAGAAGATTATTATGGGAAGAATTGGCTGGAATACATAGTTGGTGGGATCTTCCATGGTGTATAGGCAGAGACTTCAATGTAACTAGATTCCCAACTGAGTGTTTTGGGAATAGAAGAATGAGGCCAGCTATGACAGAATTTTTGAAGTGCGGATTTAGCATTAGCGGGGGGTACGTGTACCTGGTCGAATAATCATACACGGTCTAGACTAGACAGAATTCTAATCTCACCAGAGTGGGAATGTCATTTTCCTGATATGTGGCAAAAGAGATTGCCGCGTTTGAGTTTGGATCATTGGCCTATTTTGTTGGATTGTGGAGGGGTCCAAAGGAGGCGTAGGTCCTTCAAATTCGAAAATATGTGGTTGAAGGCGGATGGCTTTGAGGAAAAGGTCAGGCAATGGTGGGCTTCATATCAGATACAAGAAACCCCTAGTTTCATTTTTGCGGGTAAACTGAAAGCTCTAAAAAAAGATCTAAAGCTATGGAACAGACAGTCTTTTGGCAATATAGGGGAGCATAAAAAAAGCAAGGAGGCGGAGATCAAAGGTCTGGAAAGAATACAAGAAAACTGGCTCTTAACACAAGAAGAAATAACTGTAAAAAAGGAGTTGGAAGCAGATCTGGAAAGAATAGTAGTTTTGGAAGAGACATTATGGCGTCAAAAGTCGAGCGTTATGGTTGAAGGAAGGAGACCGAAGCACCAAGTTCTTCGGTAGAATAGCTAACTCACATAGAAGATACAACAACATTGAGATGCTGAAAATAGAAGGAGTGGAGTGTCGGGATGAGTCTGTGATAAACCACCATGTAGTTGACTTTTTTGAACAATTACTTTTTGAACAGGTGGTTTGGCGGCCGAAACTGGAAGGGCTTGGCTTTGATTCCATTGAACTTATTGATGTAGATCGACTGGAGAGGCCTTTTGAGGAGTTGGGAGTTTTTTGAAGTCGTGAGGAAAATGGTTAAAAACAAGATGCCGGGCCCTGACGGTTTCTCTATGGGTTTCTTTCAAACTTGCTGGGCTGTAATAAAAGATGACCTTTTGAAGGTGTTCCAGGAGTTCTACTCAGCCGGAAAGTTTGAAAAAAGTCTTAATGCTACTTTTCTCGCACTAATTCCAAAGAAGGTGGGGGCCGAGGAGATTAAGGAGTTTCGACCTATTAGCTTAGTAAATGGGGTTTACAAGATAATTTTCAAGGTGCTAGCGAATCGTCTGAGTAAGGTAGTGGGGAAGCTTATTTCGAAACCTCAAAATGCATTTGTTAAGGATAGACAAATCCTATATGCGGTTTTTATTGCGAATGAATGCCTAGACAGTCGGTTGAAATCTGGTGAGGCAGGGATTATATGCAAGATAGATATGGAGAAGGCATATGATCATGTCAATTGGGAGTTCCTTCTTGATCTTTTGGGGAAATGCGGGTTCGGAGAGAAATGGTGTTCATGGATTAGGTGGTGTATATCAACGGTGAAATTCTCCATCTTGATAAACGAAAGCCCAACTGGTTTCTTTTGTAGCACACGAGGCTTAAGACAAGGAGATCCGTTATCCCCTTTACTCTTTGTGATTGTAATGGAGGCACTGAGCCGAATGTCATCAGCCTTGGTTACGAATGGGTTGCTCACTGGATTTAAGATTGTATCTCCGAATAGGGGACTTGTTAATATATCTCACTTATTGTTTGCAGATGATACTCTTTTCTTTTGCTAAGCAGTCCCTAACCAGATTCAAATTTTGAAGGCCCTTTTCCTTTGTTTTGAAGTAACTTCCGGATTGAACGTTAATTTAGGAAAATCCAAGATGGTGCCTATTGGACGTGTTCGGCATATTAGATAGTTGGCTAGTATATTGGGATGCACAACTGCATCTTTACCCATGACTTATCTGGGACTTCCACTGGGGGCGACCTCGAGAGCGGCTTCTTTATGGGACCCAGTTATTGAGAAAGTGGAACGTCGGCTAGCTGGATGGAAGAGGTTATATTTGTCAAAAGGTGGTCGGATTACACTAATTAAGAGTACTCTTTCTAACCTACCCACCTATTTTTTGTCATTGTTTCCTATTCCAGCAAATGTTGCACTTCGGTTGGAGAAACTTCAAAGGGATTTCTTGTGGGGTGGACTAGGTGCGGAACAAAAATTTCACCTTGTTAGGTGGGACAAGGTATGTAGCCCTATCTCGAATGGGGGTTTGGGCATTAGAGATATGAGAACTTTCAATCA
Organism: Carya illinoinensis; assembly: GCF_018687715.1. Classification (NCBI taxonomy): domain Eukaryota; kingdom Viridiplantae; phylum Streptophyta; class Magnoliopsida; order Fagales; family Juglandaceae; genus Carya; species Carya illinoinensis. Next base: position 32,835,864 of record NC_056757.1, read on the forward strand.
GGCGTTACTAGGTAAATGGATGTGGAGATATCACAAGTAACCTGAAGCCTTGTGGAAGACGGTAATAGAGCAAATATGGGGACCTATGGGGGGGTTGGTGTACAAAAGAAGTGAGGATCGCATGGAGTGGGTTTGTGGATACATATAAGAAAAGGGTGGGAGGTCTTCATTCATTATACCCGAATCCGTTTAGGAGGAGGAACCCGTATTAAGTTTTGGTACGATACTTGGTGTGATCATGTGGCACTAAAGGAATCTTTTCCTTCGCTATTCAGAATTGCAAGAGATATTGATGCCTCAGTAGCAGATGTACTGGAAAGATCAGGGGAGCAAATTCAATGGAATATCATATTCAGTAGGGCGGCACAAGACTGGGAGATGAGCAGTATTGAAGCCTTTTATAGCCTTTTGTATGCTACTAAACTAGATAATTCACAGGATAGTTTATGGTGGATACCTACAGTTAAAGGTACTTTTTGGGTGCGCTCTTTTTATAAGTTTCTTTCCCAAGAGACACCTATTCAGTTCCCATGGCGAAAGATATGGAGACATAAGGCGCCACCCAAAACAGCATTTTTTGTGTGGACTGCAGTATTGGGTAAGATTCTCACAACTGATAATGTGAGGAAGCGCAGGGTGATCATCACAGATTGGTGTTGCATGTGTAAAAAGGGGGGTGAATCGGTGAACCATCTCTTAACACACTGTGAGGTAGCAAGAAGGCTATGGAATGAGGTACTTGGCAGAATGGACTTGGCTTGGGCTATGCCGGAGACGGTGGTCGGGGTATTGGCCAGTTGGAAAAATCTGAGAGGAAATCAACAGATAAAAGCAGTATGGAAGATGATCCCTATATGCATCATGTGGTGTCTATGGAGAGAGAGCAATGATAGGACGTTCGAGGACAAAGAGAGATCGATGGAGGAATTGAAAGTTTTTTTCTTTAGAACTCTTTGTACATGGACCTTAGCTGTTGATTTCAATGGTTTGGGGCGACATGAGTTCCTTATGTCCATTGTTCATACCTAGATGTGGTCACTAATCTTTCTATCAGGCTTTTGCCTTCTTTTGATAATATAATTTATTTTACTTATCAAAAAAAAAAAAAAAAAATTTATGTTCTGTTTATCACAATCTGATCGGGTGCTACCCTAACAAAGTCATATGCTCACTGATGGTAGCCTAACCCTTACACACACACAACTAGCAAGTTTCACATGTGAGGTTTACTGTTTCTGATTCTGTATGCCATATCATATCATATTCTAAGCATCCCTTATTTAATATATGACAAGAAGTGATTTATAATCTTTTAACTCAATTTGTTTCTCAATTACTTTGGCTTTCTGTATTAGAGTTGAATTTTCTCTAACTTGGCAATGTTTATGTCCAGATTGAAAAGAATGTGTTTGTGGTTTTCTACTCTGGAGAAAAAGCAAAGAACAAGATTCTTAAAATATGTGAAGCTTTTGGAGCAAATCGTTATCCTTTTAGTGAGGACTTGGGTAAACAAGCTCAAATGATCACTGAGGTATCTGTATATTTTTCTTGGATGACTTGACATCACAATTTGGGATGTTGTTATCATTGTATATATCATTTCTTTCACTGTTATTTTTTCCTAATCCTTGCTAAACTGTAGATTTTTTTTTTTTAGTTGTATTACTTCCTCACCCCCTTCCCCTGCAGGCCATGGGTGTGTGGGCCTTGAATAAAGTTCTGTACTTTTTTGTTTGAATTCTCCAGAAAAATTGTTTCATGTTTTCTATTGATTGTTTTTTTGTAAGATTGATTTGTTTGCTTGTATGGATTCATGTGTGAATGAAAATCAAGTTAGGATTTGAGATTGATACCAATGGCTGAACTATAAGAGTCCTTCACCATTGATAAAATAATATTTTGAATCTCCAATTTAATTCATTCCTTAATCATCCTTCATCCACCCCAAAGGTTTGATGATCCCTGTCATGGCTGTTGGTTCACCTTTCATTATCACCCTTCCCAAAATCACAGATAACCCTTGTCATAGCAGTTGGTCCCAGTCTTTTTCTGCCTATTTTGGAATAGCAATTACTCTGGTACTACTCTGATTGTATATAAGGATCACCTCTTTACTGATAAAAATATATATATATATAAGGACCACTTCTTTGCTCTTTATAATTTCCCAATTTCCTTATTTGAGGATGATGGTGGGATTTATATGCTGAAAATGGTATTCCCTTGAACGTGTCATTTTAACCCATGAAACTTTTTTTTTTTGAGGGGGGAGGGTGGGGGGATGGTAGTGTATTAGCATATTCTGGCTGCCATAGGGGTTTCTTGTTTCTCTGAGCAAGTCCTGGCTTTTTATATTCTTTTTTGAGTAGTGGAATCAAACATTTGCATGATTGCATCTGTCCATGCGACATACTGGGTCTTTGAGACTGGCTCTGTAACACTTCTTGATATTAACTTATGGTGCTAACAATTCAGGTTTCAGGAAGACTATCAGAGCTGAAGACCACCATAGATGTTGGACTGCTGCAACGAAACAGTTTGTTACAGACCATCGGAGATCAATTTGAGCAGTGGGACCTTTGGGTCTGTTTAAATCTTATTATACTCAGTAAACTTGATTGATTATGAGGATGAGGAATAAATTGGTGTTCGCTATATTGAAATGTTTTTGGCTATTTAAAAATGGTCCTTTAACTTATGTAGGTGAGAAAGGAGAAATCCGTATATCACACCTTGAACATGCTTAGCCTTGATGTGACAAAAAAGTGTCTTGTTGGCGAGGGCTGGAGTCCTAGTTTTGCAACAAAACAGGTAGTCTTCTCCTTATGTTACTCCCACGGGTAGGCATGTGTGTGTGTTGACCAGCATGAACCAAAATTTGCTGCTATGATGTATGGGTGAAATGTTATGCCTAGCTACTCAAAACAATTCTGCATGACTTTTGCAGATCCAGCATGCATTGGAGAGGGCAGCATTTGACTCTAATTCCCAAGTTGGAGCAATCTTCCAGGTTTTGCAAACGAAGGAGTTACCGCCAACCTATTTTCAGACAAACAAATTCACTTCTCCTTTCCAAGAAATTGTTGATGCATATGGGTGAGTTCCATTCTGACCTTGTGTTTGATTATTCTCTATTCATAGTTAAAGTGGTTGTTGATGATTGAAATGCCTGTGGAGTGGATGCCAAGTGCCTGCTCACAGAAATGCCTACAGCAGTGTACTACTATGTAGCCAACCATATCTTTTCAAACTAATATAAATGTAAATCACAAAATCGCAGGGAACTGAGTAATAGAAAAAGGAAATCTGTGTTACACACCTTTTTTTATGTCTCACCCCTCCCTTTAACTTATGGTATTGTACGAAATGCCATATTAACCATTTATGAAGGGCGTTTGTAAAGGAAAAAATGCTGTACGAGTTCTAGATATGTTTGTATCTAATTTGGTATGTTAGATTTTGACTAGTGAAACTCATTTTGATGGGGACAATCTATGTTATGCTAATTTTGTTCTTCTGCTTAAATGCAGGGTGGCTAAATATCAAGAAGCAAATCCTACTGTATACACTATCATTACATTCCCATTTCTTTTTGCTGTCATGTTTGGTGATTGGGGGCATGGAATATGCTTATTACTTGCAACATTATTTCTAATAGCCAGGGAGAGGAAATATTCTAGTCAGGTAATCTTTGAATTTTGTTGAACTAGGCCTGTACAACCTTGTATTACTCTTCTCTATTCAGGCTTAAACTACATTCTGCTCTAAAAAGAAATAAAAAAATGTATTTTCATCCTTTTGCATTAAATGGTTGTTTACCTGCATTATGTTCATCCTTTTCTTATTATATATAGATTATATGTTTTCACCTGTTAACATTTACAAACCAGTTTGACAATCATTGTGACATTAACTGGATATCCTTTTTTGCGCCGGGTCTGGTAATTGCAATTGCACTTGGAGTATATACAGATCATCACACTAGGATGGAATTCTTGGAAATATCCTGAGCTTTTATGTGTTAATTACGTGATGGATTCTTTTATATTGCTCAATCAACCTGTATATATTGACTTACTTAGGAAATAGCCAGGTTTGTGGAGAAGTTCTCCTATCATGCTTGCTAGTTTTTTTTTTTTTTCTTTTAAATTTTAATATCGTATTTATGCTGGTACTGTCTCCGACATCTTGTAGGCATATTATATCTTTCTACATGCAAGCTTGTGTGTCAGTCAAAGTGTTAGCAGGGGTTAGTGGGATTGAGTTAATTGTAGAGCTGGGTTAAAATGAGTTTTGTATCTCTGTCAGAAAGTGATATATACTACAACTTTATCCCATTTGTATCCTACTGTGACTATTGTGTCAGTATCCATCGACTCTTGAATTTGTCATTTGAAAAAACAAGACTTGATCTAATTAATAGCTGATGGGTATTACCACATCAACATAGTGAGATGGAAGTAAGATGGGGGGAGTGTGGTATATGGCATAACTCATCTCTAGCAAGGTGACAACTCAGTCAAATTAAAGCTTACATACATGTATGATATATGAATATACCCATAAATGGTGGGGGGCTGATTTTAAGTTTCTTAAAAAGGCATCATGTTGCCATCTTTTTCATCTGGATATTTGTTTGATGTGCAAGCTTCTGCAAAGTAAAAGTCCAGTCTGCAGTTATCTTTTTATATGTTCAAATTACTTTATGGTAAAATCTAATTAAATCATTCCTCTTCTCTTTTACAGAAGCTTGGAGACATTATGGAAATGATGTTTGCTGGTCGTTACTGTATTTTGATGATGGCACTCTTCTCAATTTTCACGGGTTTGATCTATAATGAATTCTTCTCAGTCCCATTTGAGCTGTTTGCTCCCTCGGCATATGCATGCCGTGATCTTTCTTGCAGGTAAATGGCTAAACTTTGTGTGCACTGCACTGTATATATTTGATAGTCTAAAGCCTTTATCTTTTGGTAGAGATGCTACTACTGTGGGATTGATTAAGGCACGTCCCACTTATCCATTTGGCGTAGATCCTGCATGGCACGGTAGCCGCAGTGAGCTGCCATTCCTGAACTCTTTGAAGATGAAAATGTCAATCCTTCTTGGGGTAGCTCAAATGAACCTGGGAATCATGTTAAGCTATTACAATGCCAAATTCTTTGGGAATGGCATTAATACCTGGTAACATTCTGCTATCTGGATCACTGCATACTTGAGCTTTTCAAGCTTTTAACGTGCTGTCATAGTTTGATGTATACATGATTAACTGTGTGGGTCACAAATGATTTTGATATATATCATTATTAAATAAATTTCATTGCCTGTCTTTCGATGTGCCGTTAGCTTTAACTTACATTTAGCTGCATTATTCCAGGTTCCAATTTGTTCCCCAGATAATTTTTTTAAACAGTTTGTTTGGCTACCTGTCCATTCTCATCCTTGTGAAGTGGTGCACTGGTTCACAAGCTGATCTATACCACACAATGATATACATGTTCCTCAGTCCTACTGATGAGCTGGGTGAAAACCAGCTTTTTGTTGGCCAGAAGACACTACAGGTTCTCTTTTTCAAAATTTGTATTTTGTTAGTAAGTTTAAAATTTTGTTTTCTTTGGCATGCGGTCTGCGGTCATGCCTTATAATTTTTCACGTGTTCCATTACCAGCTTGTGTTACTGTTACTGGCCCTTGTTGCTGTACCCTGGATGCTACTTCCAAAGCCTTTTCTTTTGAAGAAGCAGCACCAAGATGTATGCTTGTAGATTCCCTATCTTCCTATCACCAATTCTCTTGCCCAATTTGAGTATAGCGTTATATTTGTTAATATTTCCTCTGGTTCTGATGGTTCTGTTACTTTAGCGGCATCGGGGCCAATCTTACACACCACTTCGGAGCACAGAGGAATCCCTTCAGTTGGAGTCAAATCATGGTTTACATGGTCATGAGGAGTTTGAGTTCAGTGAAGTCTTTGTACACCAACTGATACATACCATAGAATTTGTGCTTGGATCAGTCTCAAATACGGCTTCTTACCTTCGTCTATGGGCCCTAAGGTATACACTGCTACAAACTTGAATTTTTGCATCTCATCCTTATCATGTGCTTTCTCCTCTTTTGACCAATTTAATACTGCTCATAGCATGCAACATACCATCTTATCTTCCACACCATGTTGATCCACCTGGCAAAATCTGGTTAAAAAAATGTGATCCTTTTGAAAGGTTATACTTATCATGTGCTTTCTCCTCTTTTGACCAATTTAATACTGCTCATAGCATGCAACATACCATCTTATCTTCCACACCATGCTGATCCACCTGGCAAAATCTGGTTAAAAAAAATGTGATCCTTTTGAAAGGTTATACTTATTGACCCTCTCAAGCCATGAAACTTCTTTATTAATCCATTTAAGTCACGGATGGGCTTCTTCCCTTACAATGGATGACTTATATGGAGCCTCTAACAAATACTGAAAGTAGCCTAGCCATGGTCAGGGGAAGCTATTCTGCTTTATGAATAGCAATTTGATCATGTGATTGGATCAGGCTACGGCTGCTTCCCTCCCACCGTATTCTTCTCCATGTTGTCAATAGAGAGAATAAAGGGTATGTAGAGGTTTTGTCAACATTAAGGGGAAGCCAACCTACGGAGGTGACACTGATATGTTCAGTCATATCTAGTCATTAAACAAACATGGACCTCTGACCTGTCAAGGCATAGCTAATCATTAAAACAACCATGTTAGCCACGTCCTGACTATCTTTGATGAATATGTGGATCAAATTCGACAGGAAATATTGGTCAAGTATGGTTTGAAGAGATAGAACATCATGCAATCCCTAGTGGTTGGCTCGTGGTAAGGGCCTTGGTCTTGGTTGTATGCTCCCTCCAGGTCTAAGGTTCAAACTCTTGAGGGTAAACAATTTTAGGGCCATGTCCAATTGGTAAGAAGCCTATGATTTTCCTGATTTGCGTGATGGGAACACGTTATACGGGTCCATGGTTTAATCGGCTAAAAGACATGTTGTGTTAGCATGGTTTCTAAGATTCCTTGTCATAAAAATAAATAAATAAATAAAAAATAAAAAATCATCAAACTTTCATGCGCAACTAATTTTACACTAAAATTTTTTGCACATTGTACGTGTAACTAAAACCACTTATCACTCCTATTGAATGGTGGGGCACAATGTGCATGTTTTTTTTTTTGGTAATTTATATAATCAAGAATTTTTTTTATAAGAAAAGGAGGCGTAGCCCAAGTACACAAGATATATACATGAACTAAAAGGAAATAAAGTCTGGCACAATGTGCATGTTTTGGCATGTTTTTATAACTTGAAGAGCTCATCACAGTCTCTCATTCTCAGATTATCCTTAGCCACAAAAAAGAGGGGGGCCTGCTTTAGTAGCTTATTCCATGTATCTATGTGAAAATACTCAAGAGTCTATATTCAGAAAGGATTAATCATACGTTTTAATAGATTTTTTTTAAAGCAATGTGAAAATTGCATGAATATTACATTTATCGGCCCTCCGATTCCATTTGAAATTCTACGAACCAATTTAACCTTCCGCATGCAATATGCATTTCTCACACTTGTCGATCTGATTCTCGGTAGCCAATAAATTAGATTTGTTCTTCTATGTTTCATGTTTTTAACTGGAGACTAATTATGCATTTGGTCTTGTTTCTCAAATTTGGACAGTCTTGCTCACTCGGAGTTGGCAAGTGTGTTCTACGATAAACTTCTCATGCTTGCTTGGGGGTATGTTAAACTCATTTCATAATGATTACTTGCTTTCAAGTAGTAAACTCTTGGAATGTAGAGAATAGGCCACTGAACATTAATGATTGAACACAGACCCTGTCTGTCTGGGTTCATTTCATTTCTTTTGTTCTGATCACTCGATGGATTATTCCCTGCACTCAACAAACTGTTGGACTGCATAGGAATCAGGCCTGACTTAGCAGTCCGGCTGTATAAGCAATGAAGGAACTGAATGATATTATTAATTCTTTTTTACCTGTTACAGGTACAACAATGTGGTTATCCTAATAGTAGGCATCTTCATCTTTATTTGCGCTACTGTTGGGGTGTTGCTTGTAATGGAAACGCTCAGTGCTTTCCTACACGCATTGCGACTTCACTGGGTGGAGTTCCAAAACAAGTTCTATGAGGGAGACGGTTACAAGTTCTATCCATTCTCATTCACATTGATTGGTGATGAAGATGAATGAGGCACTGTTGAAAAAGGATGGAGTTGTGCGAGTGCATATAGGTATGGATCTATGTTGATTCTTTCATTTGGACATGACAGGGTGGGGTGCCATCTAGAATGTGGTTTGGAAAAGCTTTTCTATTTTTACGGTGAACACCACCCGGTCTACTTGTTTATTTGTTACTGAAAGGAATAAGCAGCTTATTCCTGGTTAGGCTTGCGGCTTGGTATGCAGGTGGCAGTTGCTTCTGCTAGTGTAATAAGAATATTCTATCGGCTTTCTATTTATATATATATATTACTATTTAGAGAAAAAAAAGGCTAGACTTGTACTAGGTGTTTTTATTGATTCTGGGGTAGTTTACATGCAATTCTGTGTGCTTGAATTTGAAGAAGTAAATGTTAATAATAACGTAGCTGCCATCAGATCTGTTTCCGTCAGGTAAACTTATGGGAACTTTTATTGGTGCACCTCAACTCAAGTGAACGGAATAGTGCATCTGAAGAGATGGCAATTTCAACATTGTATCGTACATTAAAAAGAGTAACAAATGCATTTAATCGAATCAAGATGCACTTTTAAGTCATTATCTGCGCACTTGAGGGTCTCTGGTTGAGTGAGAGAACACTGTACTTTATGGTATTGATTGTACATTTAATGGTAGGCCTGTGCAGAAAAGGGCTTGACCCGATTAATCCGATAGATCCGATATGGGCCCAACCGACTAAAGTTGGGTTCAGCGGGTCAAACTCTTTACGGGTTTATTACACATCGAAACCGACCAACCCGTCGAAACCGTCCCCATTTCTCTCTCATCCTTAAACCCTGGCATCTTTAGAAATCAGTTCATAATCTCCTACACCGGCCACACCCCTGGACTTCAAGAGCTGTTGTTGGAGTATCTGGATAATTTTAGAATTTCAGAAAAAATGAACGAGCGAGGGTTCTCTGGACAGGATTTTAATGGAAAAGTTCTAACAGGAAGATTCAGTAATGGAAAGGTTCCCTCGTACAGTCGCCGGCCACAGTTTCTTCTAATCTCGGTAATTTCGTACACCATCAAAGATTGATCTCAACGATTTCAGAATTTTAGAAAACAAAAAAAAAAAACCCACCAGTTTCAGCCCTTCTTCCCACAAGAGAAAATCCACTATTTCAGCCTCTCTCTCTCTCTCTCTCTCTCTCTTGATTTTCTGTAGATTCGAAAACATCTACTTAAGAGCGTAACGAAATGGTCTGGTGGGTCTTGTAATCTGGCGGTGGCATGAAGCTGAAGAAATGCGATCTCGACATCATTTTCCACGAGAGCAGGACCGGTTCTTGCCGGTTGAGAAAGTGAGCCAGATCATGAAGAAGGTGCTGCTATCGAACACGAAGATCTCAAAGGACGCCAAGGAGACGGTGCAAGAGTGTGTTTGGTTGGTTGATGGAATCGGAGTGGTTGTGAGAAATGGAAAGAGAGAAATCTGGTTGAAACACTTGGGTCTGCAAATGAAGCTGAAGGATCCAAACTCAGAAGAGCAACAAGTTTGACCCGACTAAAAAATATACGGGTCAGATTGGATTTCCTGCGGGTTGGGTCGGACTAGGCCCAAATTTGATTCGGCTGGGTCGGTGTGCAGGCCTATTTAATGGTATATGATAAATTTATACCGATAAAAATAAATATTATAGTGTTCTGCATCGTGCATATCTCTCTCTCTCTCTCACTTAAAGTCGAAGTTGTCACAACTTGAAATTTTTTACTTTGTGTCAATCTCTCACTTCAACTCCTCAAGATCTGATAATAGGAGGGGATCTCTTTTCAACCAAGATGTTTGGCCCTACATAAATAACTATCACCATACACAGACAAAGTCGGATGAATTTTCAAATTCTGCCAAATCTTCGTCTCCTCGGTTGAGCGTTTGCTTCGACTCATTGGCGATCAAAACCGCAAGCAATTAAAAGTGGTAAAAAAATGAAAATCCTCCCTCCTCCCTTCATCTCGACACAAGATTTTACAATGTGGCCAAAAGTTTCAGGCAACGACTTCGAATATATTTGTGGTGTTTGCACAAAAAGGAAGTTATTTTAACAATTTTAAGATTGAACAATTTTAAAATGTACAAGTTAGTGCATTCATTTAAAAAAAAAATTAATAAATTTATAATTCATGGGAAAAAATTCACAATCTTTTTTTTTTTTTTTAAAAAGAAAACAAAGTTTGCATACTTTAAATTTGTATCTAGATAACTCCAGTTTAGATACCACAAATCATGTCATTAAGCCTTATTTTAGTTGTTTACATATACTTGAATCATCGTACAATTTGTCTTACAGAAACTCTATTTCCACATGGGCTTGAGGAACCCAGCATACACGTCCATCCACGTGTAACAATGAAATTGGGCATTTCATTGTTACACAGCTAGGTTGAAATGCAGTGATTCTCAAATGGCTCATATAAGATTCGGCAACTCCCTGGGTGCATGCTTTTTCGCATTCTAAAACTTCATCTTCTTCTAATATGCTTCTTCTCAGTGCTGGGAGTTCCCTGAAGGATGAAGATATATTTGCAAAATTTTTCTTTAGTTATTTGTTAATAATCTCAAGGCTTTCAAATGCATCCAAGCAATGGTATCAAGTTGAGATTCATGCTTCAAGAGCAGGGGCATGGATAAGTGTTCCAATCCCTACGCTGACTTCTATATTATACTACTACATAAATTTTGAATTCTTATTCCGTTATTCTCCCTTTCCTCTCTTTTGCTCTCTCTAGTTTAAACTTTCAAAACCCCCTTCTTCTCTAGATGCAATTGTAAAGTTAAAAATAGTAGAAATGCAAAGCAGAGGAATATTTTGATTGGTAGCTGAACGATCTACCAAGATGGGGGGTTCAACGGCAATTCCTGTGCAGATTCTCCAGAGCGGGATGGATTTTGCCACTTAATAGGTTAGATTTGCTTCTCTTTCGGATTTGAAATATGTTTTACAAATCAATTTTTGTTTTTTTTTTAAATAATATATTAGCTGACATCAACAATTCCGCAAAAGGTACCCACCGGCCCGTACCTGCAGCAGAACTGTTTATCTCACTGAGAACTTCAGTAAACAAAGTCGGAAGATATTTCACTAAAACATAAAAATACAACATCGTCTTAAATTAACACTGACATATTTCAGTCGGATGTTTTGGGAGAATTTGAAGGACTACGCAAAGTCAAGGATCAGGTTGCCATAAGAATATGCCTGATCCCTTGTATATACATGCATGCGGGGCGATGAATATCGCAAGAATATAAGTTATGCTCTACTGTGAGGTGGCAGTTTGCACCGCAGCAACCGTGGAGACCATGGAGTCGACCCCGCAGATATTGCGGCCCCTGCAGATTTTGTAGAAACCATTCTCTCCCCAGTTTTCACCCCATGAGTTCTTGATAATCCAATATGGCTTCTCTTTCATCCGGACAGGAGCATAGCCAGCAGAGCCGTATCCCACCAATAACACCCCATGATCTAGCCTCTTTGAGCATATGTATGGGCAAGAAACTCCGCCTACATATGTCTGCATGAACACCGCATTGATGGCCACTGCATTTAAGCAAAAATCAAGATTTCAATCATTAGAATTCATTCTAGTAGAAACTTGGGCGCAGCCCATCTAAATATCAAAATAATAATAATTATAACAGAAGTTACCATACCTGCCAGAGGACCATTTTTCACAAGATTAGCAGCAATTTGATCTTCATCAAGGGAGACGACACTGAAGTTGGATACTGATGCTGCAATCTTGCTCTTGTCAAATTTGCAGGTCCCACGATCAGTACCTGTGTAAGGATAGTCCTCCTCTCGCATTAGTCCACCAGCTTTAAGTGTGTACTCAAAGGCGCTATTCATCAACCCACCATTGCACCCAGAATCACAAGAATCCCGTTCCTCTGGATCACACTGCAGAATGACACAAGCTTTATTTAGAAAATGAATACAGAAGAAGAAAGGAATAACCCTCCCTTTTTGGCATTGATGCAGAAGAGTCGGCCCATAACGTTCAGAACACAAGTTTGAAAACAAGATAGAGCACAAGTTCAAAAACATGATAGAGTGGGGTTCATGAAATTTATGAGCGCCTCATTCCTCATTCTATTCAATATATGTATACACAGATGAACATCTAAAGAGATTGTGTAGGATGGCAGGTTTAATGGATCAAATTCAAGTTCTTGTGTAAGTTAATCAATGAACCCCAAATATTTATATGCAACAAAGCAAACTTGACACTTTTTATGGGAAGGCAGCACCATGATTGTTTTATATCATAGTGATAACAACAGCAGTATGACCAAATCCAGGACGAACCTTCCACCATGCATAATCAAGACCTCAAAAGACCATTAACATTTTACAATCCGTCACTCCTGAATACATCATTGTGTACTTCAGAAGCACCCATAACCCAATAAATCTAGCTGAGATAATGCTAGATTCAGAAATGCAAATGAGAGGCTTCAAATGCTAAATTTTTTTCTCGCAATTTCAGCAACGCGCAATGCCAAGATATTTACGAATGCGTAATCAACACAATCCTATTATGCAAGACACCACACCATCTAAATTAATTCTGTAAGAATCGCAACACACACACATACATGCAGATATCAACCACATAGCGATAAAACACCCACACCTAAAATACACAAACGCGCATTAAAGTCTGCTTGATAAATGGCATAAACTAATCGAAATAAAAATTGACATGAAACATCAAGCATACCGCAGAAACTGGAAAGAAAAAAAAAATGAGAGGGAGAACCAAACCTCGTGATCGCAATCCACAAGCTGTTGCTCGCTGAGACTATCAAGCTTCCCTGTGGCAAGGAAGTTAGCACCTTCCAAGGCCCCAGTTGTGCTAAAGCTCCAGCATGATCCGCACGAACCCTGTTTCCCACAAGGCCACAACCATCAAAATAAATTAATTAATTATCAGTAATTGATTCACAATCAAAGTCAACACAAATAATAGTCCATAAACTAAACACAAATCGGCTTAAAAATGTAAACTTAGAAAGAAGAATCGAATACAAACATTTCCACACACAGATAAAACGCTAAAAACATGTCAAAAGCTTAAAAACTCAAAAGAGTACAATTTGTTTTTTTAATAATCAGAGTAAGAATACACATCTGATTATTAGTATCTTAGAAACTTAATAGCTTGAAAAATAATTATAATAAAAATAAACTCCTTTAATAAAAAATGAATACGAATAATATCTAAAATGGCTGTGAATTAAAAAAGAAAACAAGACCTGATTTTTGACGGCGGTTACAGCTCCATGATCTCTCCAATCAAAATCGGTAGGAAGATCTTCGGTCGGCAAAATCGGAGCGTTTTTGGCATCGGAGGGCAGCCTGAGGCGACTCCTGAGACCCAAGAAAGCCCTCCGGAACTCGGACGGGGTCAAGTCGGAGAACTGAGTCACGCCGTGAGTCGCCGACGGGTCCAGACTCTGGTGGCGATGCGCGCGGCGCAGGTTGGCACGGAACACCTTAAACCTGCGGTCATGCTCCTCCTGTGACTCGTACGACTTTCCGAACCTCCGCTTGAAGAGCTCGAAGTGGTGCTCCGCACCCAGCCGCGGGTTGTTGAGGTTCTCCGAGCCGTCGACGACCTGCCGTATGAAGGTTTCGGATTCAGAGGCGCTAAAGACAACATCCTCCACCAACGTCGTCGCAGCCGCCGCGACGACGACGAACAAGAAGAAGAGAGAGAAGAGAGAGAAACGAGGATCCATCGGCTCAGAGAGAAGTATGGGCTGTACAAGCCATAGGATGCTCTTTTATAAGCTAAAGGGTCCACGAAAGGGGGCAATTTCCCGTAATGCTTTCCAAAAAAAGAATAGATCTCCACTGCTAGAAAGTCGGAGCCCACCTTAAGTAACGGTTAAGATCAATTCATTTGTTACCTGCGTTGTAGACGAGAAACCCACTCTGTCGTGTAACGGGAATGCGGTTTGCTTAATCAGGAGGTAAAGATGTGGGAAAGCAATAAAAAGAGGACAGGTGGCGGGGTGTTGGGGTTGAATGGTAGTTGCTTCTCTCACTCAGGTTTGGTTGTTTATTACTTTTTTTTTTTTTGAATTGGGTCACGTGCTTTGTTAGGTTACTCGTAGAGCAAGTGGAGGGGAGGGGACGGGAGGTTGGGCTCTCTGGCGATTTTGCTTGCTGAGATTCCCGAAAAGGTTGAATGGCAGTTGGGTCAGGAACAAGTTGTTTCACTATTCTAGTCTTCTTCTGCTTTTTTCTATTCATTTATTATCTGTTGTCACTATTTTTATTTTTTATTTCTATTATTAGCCTCTGATATCACCTGAGTTATGTAATACTAATATTCTAATATAAGATGATAAATAAGCAAATTAATAATAATATTGAAGAAGTATTATTATAAAGAGATTTTATAAAAATAAATTCATAAATTAATATATTTTTATATGATTTTTTATATTTATTTTATAATAAAAATAAATTTAAAATTAAACATATTGTATCTATCAAAATACGTTAGTTTAATTTTATAAATTTTTTTATTTTACTAAAATATTTTTCTAATATTATTTTGAAGTTTTAACAGAATTTATGATGTGTTGGGCTTTGTATAGGCCATTAAAAACTTTGGGCCTCGAAAATACAAGTCCTATGATTTTTGGGCTTTAGGCCTCAGTTCAACAACTTCGGTTTTAGGTTTTGAAGACTTGGAGTGATGCCTTTCTAGAAGTGGAATCCGGTTCATCTTTTTATTTAGAGAAATACTTTTTACAGTCGGCAAATGCAGTCGGTGTATAGTCGTGGAAAAAAAAGTGAATTAATACAGGACCTACATGAAAAAAAAATTATTTTTTTAACTTTTTTTTATTCATGTAAGTTTTCCTGAATATAAAAAAAAATAATTTTTTTTTATTTATTTTGTATAGTCGACTGTACGCCGACTACATTTACCCACTATATCTAGCAAAGCCGTTTTATTTATTTATTTGGTAAGACCTGAACCGACGGGCCTTCACGTGACTTTGATGGAGCTAACATTAAAGGAAAATGTTATGTTTATTGTTGGTTCTACCGCTGGAGTTTACCCCCGTGCTTTTTTATATTTTTTTATTATTATTATGTTTTACTTAATGATTAAGTAAGTATTTTTTAATAATATTATAAAATTTTTTAAATATTTAAATATATTAAAAATATATATATTTAAAAAAAAAAAAAAAAAAAAGGAGGATCTCAAATGCACGAGCGGCCCCAGCGGCCACTCGGGAGCTCCCAACGTTAAAAGATGCGATGGATCATCTCGGGCGGGTTTCACCTATAGAAGAGTCAAGAGCTGCAGTTGTCGGCACTTGATTAACTCATAAATGACAGGCACATTGACAAATGATACTTTTTGAATATGAACTCGATCAAGCTTTATATTCTAACTTTAGGACTTAATGGATGTGCTAATCTTATAAAAAATTAGACACGCGCGGGCTTATAATATTTTAATATCCTATAACTAAAATGTTTGGATATTACGAAATATTTATGTTCTGTCTATCTTTATTTTAAATTGTATTCGATAATAATTAAAAATAAAAAAGATGTAGTCCTCAAAATCTATTCCTCTTTTACTTTCTTTTTTTTTTTCATTTTTTTCTATTATATTATATTTATTTCACAATGGATCTCATATTTTATCTACATTTCTCGTATACAATATGCTAAAATTTCACAATCTAAACTACAAATCATTTTCCTAAACTCATGATTTCCCTTTTGAATTAGACCATCTGGGCAATTGATTGAATCATAGACAAGACACATCCTAAGATTTTAGCACCATAACCCAAATCTTCTATCCAACATACACACAACTATGCAACATCCGCTTTTAACTATAGTCAAACATAGGAAACCCGTCGAAACAGAACTATACGTACAATTTCCAGACCGTAAAGCTGTTCAAGAATCAAAGTTAAAACTCCGGACTCCAAAGTCAGCTTTTACATAAAATCGTCGTCGTCGGCTGAAGCCTGAAAAGTTAAGTATTTCTACAATTTATTAATTATGTTCTTAATTTATTAATAAATCTTAATCCAATGCTTCTCCGTTTAAAACTAGGCGCTTTTTGTTTGTTTGTTAATGTTTATTTAAATTCCAGGACAACTGGTTGGGGAAACCGCATCGTTAGCGCCCTGAATTCTGTATATTCGTAAGGAGCTCTGAATATTCGGTGCATTTTCCAGGTAAGTAGGAAACTGAGTGTAGTCGTTTTATATATGACGAAGAGGAAGGAGGGTCTTGGCTCTTGAGCTGAAAGGGGTCCCCGTGGGTTAGACAGTGTTAAGGATAAGGAGTCAGATCGTGATAAGTCCATCCGAGTTTAGAAGACTGGCTTAATTAGACTTTGTTTTGTTTTCCACTAATGATTCTGTTGTACAAACTCTTCCTCTATTAATACTACATGCTGCACGTTGTTTTGTGTGGTTAATTTTTTCATCAACAGTCAGGAGCTTGACTTGGGTTGTTCGGGAGAAGGTCGCTCAAGAATCAAGATGGGTCTGCGGTTTTCTTCTTCTTCTTGGGTAGCAATTATCTTGGTTTTGAATGTGGTGGTGATGTGTAATGGCGGGAAGACCAGCAGTTTTGTGAGGAAAGTTGAGAAGACTGTGGATATGCCTCTTGATAGCGATGTCTTTCAAATTCCTTCTGGCTATAATGCACCTCAACAAGTACCTTTCTCCCTCCTTCCCCCTTTTTTGTTCTTCTCCTTTAATTTTCTTACACATGAGACCAATTCTTGAAGTTTTATGGTTTTTGGGTTTTATTTCGTTGTCTGATATGTGGGCGTTTGTGAATTAAGGTTCACATAACACAGGGAGACCATATGGGGAAGGCAGTCATAGTTTCATGGGTGACTGTGGATGAACCGGGTTCCAGTACAGTGATTTATTGGAGTGAAAACAGCAAGGAAAAGAAACAGGCCGAAGGCAAAGTTCATACTTATAAGTTCTACAATTACACTTCTGGTTTCATTCATCACACTACCATCAGAAACTTGAAGGTGACTGAAATATTTCACACAACTGTTTAGTCTGTTTCAGTAGACTGCTCTGACACTATTCCTCTGTTCCTGTTCTGCCTCTGTTTATGTAGACTGTATTGATATATTTTTCTTAATCTTTATTGGGGCAGTTTAACACCAAATATCAATACGTGGTCGGGATTGGGCACACTCCTCGGCAGTTTTGGTTTATAACTCCCCCTGAAGTTGGCCCTGATGTGCCTTATACCTTTGGTCTAATTGGTAAGTATTCTGCATCAAATCTGCAAAAGGAGTTCGCCAAATCCACATGAGACAGTATTCAAAATAATGATTATCATTTGTTTTTTATATACTTTTAAAAATAAAAATAAAAATAAATAAAAGGAAAGAGTATTAGTTGCATGGGTCTTAAGGGATTCAGTGATGTACTTATATCAGCAATAATGCTATGTGTTCATTTTTATATTTGTTTTTACCTATTATAACTTGATTTATGCCTTTTCGAACTAATGGGTGTCATTTGTAGGGGATCTTGGTCAGAGTTTTGATTCAAACAGGACGCTTACTCATTATGAGTTAAACCCACAGAAAGGGAAAACGGTGTTGTTTGTTGGGGACCTCTCTTATGCAGACAACTATCCAAATCATGACAATGTTAGATGGGATACATGGGGAAGGTTCGTCGAGAGAAGTGTTGCTTATCAACCATGGATATGGACTGCAGGGAATCACGAGTTAGATTTCGCCCCTGAAATCGTAAGAATCTCTTGGAACGTTTCCTTGTTTGGTAGAAAATTAAGTCTATAATTAAGCATAATATCACGTGTTCTGTAATTCTAAGTACCAACATCTGCTTTCACATTAGGGACTACTTTTTGTCTTGTCGTTGTAATTTATAGTAGTGGTTCATTCCTCCCTATTGAGCTAAAGTTGAGCTCTTTTCTCATGTGCATCCAAGGGCTACTTCTCAATGCCTTGACAGGCCACTGCGTCATATTGCTTTACAAGATAAGACTAAGCTGCGATTACCTTCACTATTCCCTTTGGATTCTGATAATGCAAATACTTCTTATGGCAAAACTCCCCCTTTACTTACCTGAGAAAAGACAATTTCCCTTTGAACTATCCGTCGTATACAATGACAAGAGGTCTTAACATGGCAAAGATAACATAATATGTCATTCAACCAGGCTGCCATTAACATTACTTTCCTTTTACAGTTCTACTCTTCTTTGATATGATTTTGACTCACAATTTTTGCATTTCTGGATATAATTTTCTAAGTTTCTGAACTTTGATTGCAGGGTGAAACAAAACCTTTTAAGCCTTACACTCGCCGTTATCATGTGCCTTATAAACCTTCAAAGAGTACTGCTCCCTTTTGGTATTCAATCAAGAGAGCTTCAGCTTACATCATAGTGTTGTCTTCATATTCAGCATATGGTAAGCATGCATTTGTGTTGCATGATATATTGATCTGAACAGTGTCATGAACACAGACATGTACAAACTAGCAACTTGAGGTTTCATCTTTTTTTAGCGGTTTTGATGTCTGTTAAGTAACATGGTAATTGCAAGAGTTTATAATGCATACTGGGTAAGACAATCCAGTAAAGGTGGGTGATTTGGATACTCCTTACTTTTGGTAGGATCTGGATTCTCTAAGATCTCTACGATAAACATTAATGTGAGAATATCCCTACCCTTGAATTTGAGAACAATGGTAGGGATTTAAAGAAATCCACCTGAAAGATAGACTTGGAAGTCTGGAGGATCTTAATCCCTTTTGGTAAAGATCAATTCCTTTGTTTTTCAATAAGTACCACTCCAGTTCTTCGATCACACCTGCCTACCATCTTATACTGTTTAAATCTATTAAAATAATCCTCATTTCTTTTATTCTTATACAGTAAACACAATCTATCCGTATATGTGAGGTTGCTACTACAATGTTGTGTTTAGTGTCAGTGCATTGATGATGGCATATGTTTATGTATTTTCATTAACTGATGTCAACTAAGCTTAAGTAGATTAATTTTTGCCAAGCAAAAAGAAAGAAAGAAAGAATAGCTTATCTTTACTTTTTTTTCCCAGGTAAATATACGCCTCAATACCAATGGCTCGAAGAGGAACTACCGAAAGTTAATAGGGCCAAGACACCTTGGCTGATTGTTCTTATGCATTCCCCTTGGTATAATAGCTATAACTATCATTATATGGAGGGGGAAACCATGAGAGTAATGTTTGAGGCCTGGTTTGTGAAGTACAAAGTTGATGTGGTATTTGCTGGTCATGTTCATGCTTATGAGCGATCTGTAAGTCCTCCTTGCCTTTTAGAAGTTTTTGAAGTATGAGTTTTGACTGTGGTGTAACTTGTCTTTAATTAATTTCCTCTTTTTCCTGGAAATCTGTGTTAGAGAAAGATTTTAAAATTTAGCAGCATTGCTAAACCCTGCGTCCCAAAATATATAAATAATCAGGTTGCAAACAAAAAATGTTTGGATGGGAGAAACAAAATATGCTCAAACTGCAGTCTGTAATCTTCATCTTCTATCTACCCTTATAATTTTTTTTTTCTTTTTTTTTTCCTAATGATGCTCCACACTGACAATCTTGCATGTTCATAAAGCAGACACAAATCCAGACCATTTGATGTCAATATATATATAACTATCTATTCTCTGGCAACTGAGACTTCCTTCCTTCTGATGTTGATTGACAACTAACATATATATATATATCACAGGAACGTGTATCCAACATTGCCTACAATGTCATAAATGGTATTTGCACACCGGTAAAAGATCAATCAGCGCCTGTATACATAACCATTGGTGATGGAGGGAACCTCGAAGGCTTAGCAACCAGGTAAGACTATTCATTAATGGAGTATAGAGATGAACTCAAAGTGCTATTTGGTTTCCTGTTTCTCGGCATCATTTAATTTATGCTTTCTTCTCTGGTGCAGCATGACCGAACCACAGCCAGAGTACTCAGCTTATCGGGAGGCAAGCTTTGGTCATGCCACTTTTGATATCAAGAACCGAACCCATGCTTACTACAGTTGGCACCGCAATCATGATGGATATGCAGTGGAAGCAGATTCCATGTGGTTTTTCAACAGATACTGGCGTCCAGTTGATGATTCCACAAACTCCCAATCATGATGATATTAAAATCTGTCTTATGCTCTTTGAAATGAGAAAATCTATTTAAAAACCTTATTTTTTATATACTAGCATACTATTGATCTGGAAGCTTTCCACATCAATTATGCCAAAAAACGATTGGTGTTCTGATTTTTTTAAGTTATAATGGGTCCCACTATAAGTGATATGTTAACACATCAGTTTATGTGTAACAAAACTCCTTTGAAATAAATGATCTTTTGTAGTTCATTTTGGGCGGAAAAAAGCTCTCATACCAATTTCAATATTTTCTTCAACCCTAATGTGCTCCACCTCCCTGTACGCACTTGGGTATTTTGTTTTCAAACTCATCTTTTCAAGCTATCTTCTCCTGCTGTGTAAATTGGGTGTGTAATTGGAATGTTGGGATTGGACTCCCCAGCTTCAAATGCCTTTCCACATGCGCCTATATGTAGATCATTGATGTAAAACTAGAATAAAAGACAACAGCAAATGAAACCTACATCAACTAATCAAGTTTTAAGGTGGCAAAAGGCATTACCAATGTTGTTACCAAAAAGCATTCCCCGTGTAACAGCCCGCTAGAAATTCAATTGTGAAATTTCTATTAACTTTAGGAACCTCGTGAAAACCCCATAAATTTTCACGAATCTATTAATCGTATAGATTTTTGTCTAACTATATAGTTAGTGTTATTATTTACTATGGTATCAGAAGTGTGTTTTTGATTATTGGAGATAGTTAGAAGTGTCAAAATGTATTATGGTTTGTGCCATTAGATTCGGAGGGTTATTTAAAGTCTTATGGCGCAATAACTTTTTTTCATATTTTCGGACAAAACGTCTGTTCAAAACTGTAGATATTATTGGATAAAAAGAAATATCTTGAGATAATTTTCATGAATATTATTGGGTAAAAATATTTTGAGTTGATTTTTATAGATATATTAGATAAAAATATCTTAAGTTGATTTTTTGTAGATACTATTGGATAGAATATTATAAGATAATCTTTTATAGATATTTTGGGTAGGAGAAAACTACACTCAACTCTCAACTCCAGTCTCATCTCTTCCATATCTCATCCATAAGTATCTCCAGCCACCTCTCCCCACGAAATTATTTTCATTTATACTTTTCATTAAAAGAATATCAAATACTCTCTCTCGGACAGCTTTTAGGAGTTCTTTTGCATGTCCATTTCGAAGCTTTTGTAAGTGTTTTATCATAAAGTCTTCTTCATATAAGTTGTTCCTTTTTTAGTCTCGTTTACATGGATATATTATTTACCCCATTTGAAGATCATTTGGTCAGTCAAATATTATATAAACTATAGAATGGTCATTCTGGGAGATAAACTGGACAATATGTTATAGTTTGGAGTTTTTGACCAAGCTAATGGATAGATATTGGTTCGAAATTTTTATGGAGTATTGTTAACATGTATATGTGACTATTGGTTGAGGATTTTTGCATAATTAAAGGTTTTGATGAAAGATTTTCTTAGATTTAGAAACTTAGAAACTGGAAGAAGAAAAACAGTTTCTGTTTTGAGAAAGTTTAACTCTTTGGTGGTCTAAATCTATTCCAATGACTTTAATAATTTTATTGGAGGATCCTAAGCATCTTATATACATGTTATATTATTATTTTGAAGATATTTGATGTTAGTTTCAAAGATATGAAATTTTATGCAAAGAGATATTCAGATAAGCCAAAGTGTGGATATTCTTGGCTAAATTTATGTTTTGGTTAATTTCTAACCATGTGATCTTGAATTAGAAACTTATATATGTTTTAGGACATCTTTTTAAACCATGTGATGGTTTGGTTTGAAGATCATATATTTATAAGTCATAGATCAAGAGATTTATCAAAACTAGTTGAGGAAAAAGTTTCTATATTTGGACTAAGTGTAAAACCAAAAACTCCAAATGTTATTTTGTGATTTTGATGACTTTAGTTTAATGATTTAAAGCATGGTTGATGTTAGGATGATATTATGAATATGTTAGAAGTAAGATTTGATTTTTAAAATTCTTGGAGATGTTTTGATTTAATGTCAAAACTTGTGATTCAAGTGCTTGGATCTTTTCACAAAAAAGTTTGGTGTTGATTATTAGTTTTTTCTAAATAGATGTTTTAAGTATGGTTTTGAACTTATGATTGGAAGATGTTTGTTGCAAAATTTTGGTTTAAGCATGAGTTTTGAAGTTGGAAGGAATTGCAACAAAAATCAAGGGAAATGGCCTATGGATGTTTCGGCCATAGTGTGTTTTTCATAGTTATGTTTTGTTTTAAATTTTTCTAAGTTGATATTTAAGTTTAGGACAAAATTTATATGAGGAATGTAAATTTTGAAAACTTTTGGAGTTAGTATGCAAAATCCTTAAGTTATGGGTAAAATGGTCATTTTCCCACATGTAGAGAGTAAAATGAAAATTTTACTCTTTAAGTTAGTATTTTTCATATTTCAAATTATTAGTGATTTAGTTCTAACTTTTAGAATCACTAATTACAGTTCCTCGTGATCGCACTTGAAGTTTTATAAGAAACGCGGAGATCGAGGTAAGTTAGCTTTTAACTTACTAGCAGTCTACTGTGTATGTGTGCTAAGTAAAGAAACTACAGTGTATATATGTGTGTTATCATATATGTCATGCCATGCCAAGTTATCACGTAATTGTCTATTATACAGAATTTATTCTGTCATAAAATTTTTATCTGTTACATAATATATTCTGTCATGTATTACTGTACCTTACAAGTACGTCATGCTAAGTATGCCATCTATTACATGTATGTCAAGTCATGTAATATTCACTGTTACAAGTATGTCATGTTAAATATGTTGTCTATTATATGTTATGCCATGTTACGAAATGTTTCTATCTCAAGTTGGTCATGTATTTCAAGTTATGTTCAAGTCACGTTATATTACTTCAGGGTTTCAGTCATTTCGTATTCCAGTCACGTTTCATCTTGATTACTTATGTATGGGGTCACAGCAATTGTGGCGCATACACTACGTGAGACACAACAATTGTGATACGTAGAATACATTGGGCCACAACAACTGTGGAGTATGTATTTAAGCAGTTAAAGAATAAGTTTGCGTAGAATACATGGGGCCACAACAACTGTGAAGTATGTATTTACATGTAGAATACATGGGGCCACAACAACTGTGGAGTATGTATTTTTCATGTTAATTCAAGTTTCAAAGCAAGTTCATGCTAAGTCAAGTTTCAGATCAAGTTCATGTCAAATCAAGTTCAATTCATGTTTCAATTTAAGTTATGTCAATTGTGCTATGTTATACGCCAAGTTATGCTTTAATTACTTATGAATTTGATTATGCATTTATGTTTTTACTGTCATCCATGCATTATTAGCTTGTGTAGAAGTTTTTTGTTAATTTACTGAGATTTGTAATCAAATCTCATTTTGGTAGTCCCAACTACCATTCCCCCCGAATGGTAGATTTTGTTACAGGACCTGAAGGAGAATCAGGAGCTGATCAACTAGACACAGTTGACTAAGCAACGGTGCGACATCAATGTTAATATAGTAATTAACGTAAATTACTACTTGTACGATTGAGTTGCATCTCTAGTACTTTTTGGATCATAACCATTTTGGACTAGTGTTGTGATCTTAGTTGTTTAATAGGTTTTTATGTATGAAGTATGTTTTAAGCATTTGGGATATTTTCAATTTGGTGCATAGTATTGCTAAAGAAAAAAAATTTATTCGCTGCGAATATTGCATATTGTTAAATGCATGTTAGGAACATTGCATCTTATATGTCATGAACGGGGGCAGGTAACCTTGTATTGCATGTCTCGACGCTTCAAATGTCCATCCAATCCCAAACAGAATTTGAGGGCGTCACACCCCGTGTGTCTCCCCTCCCCTCCTTTCCTTCACCAGCGATGTCTACCACCCTAGGATGATTCTCTAACCAATAGACAACAATCGTCAGTCACACGACCATCCCAGCCATGCAAGTTCATCGCAACCACACACTCTCATATCCCTATTGGTGGTGCCACTTCCACCACTGGTGGCTTCTGTCCACCCTCATGTGGTCCTCGACCACCATGGCAACTATGGGAAGGAGGGGAGGAAAGAAAGACGGGAAGAGAGAGAGAGAGAGAGAGAGAGAGAGAGGGGGAAGATGCACACTGGTACTATACCAAATCAGTGTATAAGATCATTTTGTGTTTCTAGTATTTTCCTATGTAGCCTTTAATATTTATATATATAATTTTTCATCAAAGTTAAAAACAATGACTTTAATATAGACTTGCAAAACAAAAATAATTATAATTAATCCCCACAACAGAAAAGTCTTTTTTCATAAATATAAAAAAGATAAAAATCATAAATTTAATCCCAACTAGCAATACTTTGGTGTTACAGATAAATAAAAAAAATACAGAAATGCTATTGTCACCAAAAGTTGGATTTTAACAATTTTTTTATTTAGTGATTATGTAAATATTTTTTAATAATATTATAAATTTTTTTCAAAAAAATGAATAAAAAAAATTCTTATCGAGATCGGTCTCATGTTACATCCTGTATAGCACTTTTCTAAAAAATATATGGAAGATAAGATGAATTACAATTTTTTAATAATTTTATTTTAAACTTTATTATTTTTAATTACAAAAATGACAGATCACCTGGTTATTATATTACAATAATAATATGTTTTTAAAACTTTTAGTTTGACCTTTTATTTTAATTTGATGTGTTTAAATGTTTAAAAAATATTATTTTATTAATAATCAGAAATTGTCTCTTATTTTATATCCACTGCTTACGTCATACTCAAATAAATTAAAACATTTATCGTCTCCCGGCTCTCTCTTCTACCTCTATCTCCGAACTCGCGGACTGATCGATGACCATCCTCCCATTTGCAGGAAAATAAGAATTCGTGTAGCGAACAGTCACCTATGAAGGATCCGCAGGAAGCTTCATAGAATGGCGGAGCAGACCAGCGAGGTGAAGAGTAGCGCAGTAGAGGAAGAAGACAATAAGAAGAATAAGAGTGGGATCGTAGATCCAGAGCTCTTCAGTTGCTTGCTTCAGCCTGTAACCGCAAATTCTGATCCCGAGTACAATGGAACTCGTCGACTCCTTCTTTGCCTCAAGGCCGAGTCCGGTGTTTTTCGCCGCAGAGTAAACTCTTCCATCTTCCGCCATTTTTTAGCTTAATCTTCCATATAAATATATATATATATATATATTATATGCATGTTATGTATATGTGTGTGTTTGTATTTGCATATATGTCTAATTAGGTTTTATTAATTGGAGCTATGCTTAAAATTTTGGAAACCTGTGAATGTGTAGGGCGTGGTGATTTAAATTTTTTTCAAAGTAATTGCTTGTTATTGGATTTGGTAAAGGTTTCGATTTTTAATGCATTCTTCTTGTTACGATTGAGAATTTTCCTCTGAGAACAAATTTCGCTTCATTTTGAGCAGTAGATTCGAGTTATAGCATTGCTATTCTTTTATTTTTATTTTGCCCGAAGGATTGGAGATGCAATGGAAAAGGTTATGTGGCCTACCGTAATTACATTGGCAGGCCAAGGGATTGGGAAAGTTTGAAGTCACCAAGCGTTCAAGGCACTCCCGGAAACAGGTTACTAAAATTTTTATTGACGAGTTCAATACTAGAATTCACAATTGTGGGAAGAGAATCACCTTTTTCTTCCCTCGGAAATAGAACCTATTATTTCCTTATGAGTTGGTTTATTAGATGAATTGGCGGTAGGATTATATTATACCGCAAAACCTAATCTGTATATGATTATCCCTATTTTGGCCTACTTTTACAGAAGCGAAGCCTAGATTCATTCTGTAACATGATATTTTGTTGTTTAAAGTAAACTTATTATATTTTCTTTGTTTTAACCTATCTAGAAAAGTGTCTATAGATAAATATTTTATTTGATAGTCAGAAACCATGGAGAACTTTGTCTTGGAAAATTTATTAGTAATGGGTGCTGTTTTAAAGTTATGTTTCATACAATTTCTGACGTCAGGATGATTTACTGGTTGATGCATCAGTGGCCGATGGATTCCACCTTCAAGTCCACATTCCTTGTTTGAGGTGGACAGCTGGAGTTCTGGCAGGGTATGTTTTAATCATTACGGATTCCTGTTCTTTATGCTGCAATTATTTTTGCTTATTAATTCTTTCTTTTTCGTTTGTCGTGATATATTGATAGTAAAAATAGTAACTTTGTAGAATCTAGTACATTGTTTGACTACATGGTCTGTTGAGCATCAGGAACTGGCCACAATGTAGTGCCTATTCTGCATACCGCATGTTCACTTTTAAGTATTTGATATTGAAATTTTATTTTACTTACAAAAAAAAAGTATTTGATATTGAAATTAAGACCCAATTAGTCATCTCTATTGTACCATAATGACCCAAGGGTATCAATACCTTTTCCATATAGGTTTCTTACATGCTCATCAGAGCTTGTATATTTGCCTCAGTAAAATGTGTAAGCGAGGAAGAAAAAAGAGACTAGCTTCATTTCAAAATTAATTTCATGCATTTCTGGTTTACGAGAGAACTCACCACATCTTCTAGCATACTGAACCATTCTGACTGGGTATTTTATGAGATGTCAAAGGTGCACCACTGCAACATTGATGGTATTGACATTTAAAAGAACATACAATATACAGGAGAAAAGAGAGAAAAGGGGGGGGGGGGGGGGGGGGGGGGGGTTGCCCTACAAGCACCCCATACAAGCTGCACAGTAGTAAAAAAGCTTAAATATTTTTGGAAATGGACCAATAACTTGGTCTGGTCCAATGCCTTCTCAACCCAAGGGCCAAGGATAGGGGACTGCTTGAGTGGCGGTTTTGGGAAGCAGTCCCCGAGTTGGGCTGCCTTGAGAAGTTCCTGCATCTGCTGTAGTGATCTATGAGACATTGATTTCCAGTTTGGTTTTTAGTTAAGTTAGAGGAGGTTCTTTTAGCAGTGCATTTGAACAATGCAAGAGCTGAACACTGTTGTTCTCACTAGTTTCTTTCATTTCATTCTGATAGCTGTCTTACAATTTTTCTTTTTTCAGGACCTGCAAAGTGGCAATCCAGATTCAACTCGCAGATCAAGTTTTAGTTCAAATGCAAGTGATAATGATCACCCACGTCAACGAGGGGCTGAGCTTGCATATTCTTTTGTAGGAATGCATTGCATCTTTGATCAGTGCAAAGCTTCTGGTATTTTTTCCCCGAGCACCAATGTAGACTGGTTATGTTGCTGTCTGACATCATAAATTTGACTTATGTTGAAGAAAACCTTATTAGCCTATAAAAAAAAAAGCTTATCAAAAAAGCTTGATGTGCAGTTACGGTTTTGAAGTTTGGGCAAATGAGATCCGATCTACTTGCATATGGAGCATCAGATGGAACCTTGACAGTATGCACAGTGTCAGGACCACCTTCAATCATCAAGGAATTGAAAGGTCACTCCAAAGATGTTACAGGTTGGATTGGCTGGTATTGTTTCTGTTGTCTTTTCTTATATCGTATAATTTCATATTTGTAATAAATGCCTGTCTACAGCTTGGTCAATATACATGTAGACTGTGATCAACAATGACTTGAAATCTGATGTAACTCTTATATTTATAAATTGGGCCACAGATGGGTGCTATACTTTAGCACTTTCCTTTCACACAAAGTAACACTAGGGCTGGGGGTGGTAGGGTCCTATATTGCAGGCCCCAAAACTTGTCCTTGCCATCTTAAAATTATTTTTGTTGAAGTTTATGGTCCTATGGTCTCAAAAGCTGTTGGGCTTATTCACCCCTGTAAGAATAGGATGGCAGGTGTGTTAGGGGTTCAAGTTCCTAATGGTGTGCAAGTCATAGCATGAGATTAATTACATGTTGGGGCCAATTAAAAATAATTATGTGTTGGAGAACATAATAGAAGTAGGGGTTTATGATCCTTTTGAACATCGATAAAGCTAATAAATATGTGAATTAGTATATTTTGGTGCAAATCATACCTACTGTTTATGTAGTATTTATGGAGGTTTATATACAATGTTTTAAAATTGGAACCAAGTATTGCATCATGCTTCTAAAATACTAGTGCTTTCTCAGACTTTGATTTCTCCTCAAACAATCAGTACATTGCGTCATCGTCGATGGATAAAACTGTGAGAGTATGGGAGATAGCAAAAGGACTTTGCATTCGAGTAATATATGGAGTTTCTTCACAATCATGTATTCGTTTTCACCCTGTAAGTATACACTAATGTCAATAGCATATGTTCACAACAATAAATCACACTGATATATATTTTCAGGATCCTCCTTGTTAGATCTAAATGTTTTAACATGTTTTTCATTGCATAAGCAAGCCTGGATTACCTAAATCAAAAGATTAAGTTCCTGTGCTAACCCGTTTGGGCCCTTTAGATTGATATACAACTTCTTTACCTATCAAAAGAAATGTTCCTGTGCTAACCTTCGAGTTGTTTTGGTCCCAGTTCTCTCAAATATTGCACTGAAGTTATTATGAACTTCAGATCCTCATCTGATTTATATTTTTATTTATTTGCTCTTCTTATAATAGCTTTGGAGGCTATATGTTATCTGTTGAGAGTTATGATGCATATCATAACAAAAGGAAATTTTGTCCTTTTTGGTATTTCTTATTTACCTTATTTTTCATTAAAGGTCTGTTTTGTCTTTCATATTGATGCAGGTAAACAACAACTTCCTTTCAGTAGGCAATTCAAACAAAGAAATCACTGTAATTACTTGTTACCCTCTCTTTTGCATATCAAGAAAAAAGGAAAGGTTATATCCCTGGACTAGCATGATAGCTTCTGGATTGTTGTCTCGTTGCAATCCTTTTATTTTAAGTTTTTGCTGGGAGAAAAATAATAGATTCCATCAAATTATTCAAATATTTTGTATGTTTAGGAATATGCATCTTGACTTTGACAAATTAGGTTTGCTTGTTAGATTATATTGCTGAGCTATATACCACAATTTTAAGAATATAACATGAGGTTGATGTAAAAGTGAGCCTGCCATATCATATCCTAGCCTTGCAATTATCACATCCTAATGTGTTTCTGTGCAAATGTTCTTGTCTGATACACATATACCATATCCTTGTCATGGTTCATAGATCCTATCTCATTAGTGACATTTTTTATACTGGTATACCAGGTAATTAATTTCAGCACAGGGAGAATTATTAATAAAACAGTCTTTGATAGTGAGGTGACCTCTATGGACCATGATCACACTGGCCAGCTCATCTTTTGTGGGGATGCGCGGGTATGATCCTCTGTAATCATCTTATATTTTCATGATCTGATGAGCTCACATGTTCTTTTGCCATTGTTATTGGAACAATATGTGCAGGGATGTATTTACTCCGTTAGTATGAACTCTCACACGGGAGCATTGTCCCGTTCTCACCGCCATCGAAGTACCCGAAGGCAAAAATCCCCCATTACAACTGTGCAGTACAGAAGTTTCTCCCTACTTGCTCGAGGCCCTGTTCTGCTGACATGTACTCAAGATGGAAGTTTATCCTTTTTCAGGTCTCTTCAGCTGAATATATGCCTTAAACTTTCATGGCCATGTTTGGTGGCAATGAAGGAATGGGAATGAGATTCACATTATTGCCCAGATCCACATATGGGGCAATGGTATGGAGATCTCAGTTCTGTCTGTTGGGAAATGATTTTACCAGGTTTTTGGTGTAAAATCATACCAATGGATGGACATGGTATTCTGATTCCCCCACCCTTGGAGATAAGAATTTAATACTTTTTGTTGTTTCTAAGTGCACTCAAATGAAGGTATCAGAATACCAGGTCTGGGTATCTCATTCCCAGATTTCATTTCCATCAACCACTTGGGGCCTTCTGTCCTTGTCCTGAAGCACTGATAATAAGGTTTGCATGTTCTTAGTGTCGCTTTGGAAATACAAGGTTATTTGACTCTTCGTTGCTCGCTTAAGTTAACTCAACAAATACATAGCATTCGAGCTTCCTTCTGTCCTCTGCTTTCCCTTGAAAAAGGAGAATACATAGGTTTGTATGTCTCAATCAACATTCCATATTCTCCATTACTATAAGTTTTTTGCTACTTTCTCATGATATGAAAACCCAACACCATCTAAAGATGGTATGAAATCATGAAACTGAGATTTTCTATGAATCTACATACTTCCCTGCAGTCAAATGAAAAGAAAAATCTTTGTTGATTCTTGCTTATATTGTGATTTTGTTGTAAAATGTAGTTGCTGGAAGTGAGGATTCGAATGTATACTTCCATGATTTAACTCGGCCGACGAATACATGTGTAAACAAGCTACAGGTCCATCTTATTTTCCAATTGGGTTTTAATGATAAACTGCATCTATCAATCAGCTTTTCAGCCTGACCCAACTACTGTGACTGCAGGGTCATCGCTTTCCAGTTGTGTGTGTTGCTTGGAACCATGGAGAGAAGTTGTTGGCCTCATCTGATTTTTCTGGCACAGTTATTGTATGGAAGAGATCGAAGACAAGTTAAAATAAAAATACAACATTATACAGGAATAGAAAAGGTTCTAAACACGTACTCTCGTAAAGACTGGTGCAGGAGCAGGACATTATCTTTGTTTGGTTGATTTTGACATTCTTTTGTGAAATCTTTTGTACCATTTGCAGCTGATCACTTAACATGTATTGGGTTGTACTATACCGTTGATTGTATCAGTCAGATCAGGAAACTGAGTGATTTGCATTTGAACCAATGTTGTATTCTTCAATTTCTGTTGAATCTAATCTGTTTTTTTATTTTTATTTTTAAACATATCAAATACTTGAGCAAATAACTAAACATTTTCTGGGAAAAAAATTAAAAAAAATTAAAAAAAAAAAAACACTTAAAACATTCACTGGATGTTCTTATTATTCAATCATAAGCTCGTTGTTCATGCATCGAACCGATCTTCAAAATATTAAGACAGACCTCATTTGTTTTCATCAGAGTTGAGTTGAGATTAAAGTTAAAAGTTGAATAAAATATTATTATAAAATATTATTTTTATATTAAAATTAAAAAAAGTTAAAATGTTTATTTTATTTTGTATGAGAATTTAAAAAATGTATAATGATTAAGTAAAATGAGATGAGATATTTTGTAAAAATGAACAATGTGGTATAACTTCAACAGTCTATCATTTAGAATAGACACTTCTACTCATCATCCTTATATCACATACCATATTTTATTTTTTATTTTTTATTTTGTTTTTACTATATTAAAAGAGTTTTTTTACTCATCATTTATATATCACACATTTAATAGAAGAAAAAATAAATAAAAAAATCATGTGCCTGAGATGATGAGAATAATTTTTCATTTAGAATAAATAATCCAGTTATTAAAAGAATATTACAGTAATTAAAATTTAGTTATTCGACAACTGATCAACATTCCGTTGTAGTCTAGTTGGTTAGGATACTCGGCTCTCACCCGAGAGACCCGGGTTCGAGTCCCGGCAACGGAATGAGTTTTTTAAGTAATGGGATTGCCACCTCTCCCTGCGCTTTTTTCAGTCCTAGCCTAGCTGTAGTGCACATGTGATGCGTGCGCCCAAACAACATTAAAAAAGAAATAATAATAATTATAGTGGCAGGTGGAACGGGTCAGGTTCAAAGTCAATATCTGTTATGCAAAACACATTTTATACAACGGGAAGTATCTATTGCTCTGGAAATGAGATCTATACACGTTCCTAATTCTTCTCTCTTTTTTTTGGGGGGAGAGTAAGGAATACACATTCCTGATTCTAAGAACAAAGAACTGGAGAGTGTGTATTACAAGATTACAGATGAACAAACACATCCTCCTCGACCTTTAAGATTAAAAAAAAGGGTGATTTCCCCCTTAAAACAAATAGGCATGACAAAAGGTTTTCAAACCATTTCCCCTCTCCCATCAACCTCATAAATACTACAGCGTTTAATGCAGATACAGCCTCCGTGTTTGCCTGAAGCCATTATAACTCCTAACCATACGTTTCTCTAATATGTCACCTACGGCGTCGTTTTGTCTCCACCTGAAACATCATAATTGCACATGAACATTGATCATACAGCTGCAAGCTCCTGCACAGTGTGATAATATCCTATCAATTTGTTACTTTTTGTCTTTTTTTTCCACCCTTTCTTTTTATTTTATTTTTATTTCGTAGTCTCCCCTTAAATGTAGAGCTTTAAAGTTCATGTGGTAGCATAACCCCAATTAAAAAGACGAATAATAACCCTTGCTTAGTACCATGAACAGTATACCCTTCCTGATGAAAGTGACATCCGTACATGTTTTCAAGAATTTCCACTGTAAGATACTTCTTCTAACTGATGGTTATATCAATATGTTAACATATCCAACATCTGAACTTGGACATGCACATTTTGAGTCTGCATATAACTAACACGGGAGTGAAACTAAATGCTGTAATACTTACCTTTGTATCCAAGAGTCTGGAAGCAGTATGAGAATTCTGCAACTTCTTCTGACCTTCAGCGGAACAATTTTCGCACAAGAAATGATCAAGTATTTTGGCGTCCTCCGCAGTCATGTTTATACAAACAGGGTGAAACCTGAATAAAAAGTAATGGTCTGCTTTTAAGAGGCACATGAATTTGACAACTTAAGCTCTTGTAACCAGGCTCAAGCAAATAGCTTGAAACTTCAAACCAGTCAGGTTCATAGCACATTTGTGGTTATCACTCTCGCTAGGTCAATACATATCAAAGCCACTACATTTAATCATTTGCACACATATCATAAAGCATTTATCTTTAAGACTCTCTACATTTTTTTACCAGTATCTTTAAAACTCTTACATTCATAGTGGCTCACACACATCAGCCCTTGTGTACAAGGTTTTGCACTTGTCCTACAGCCTGTGCACAAAGGGCACCACATCATGATGGATGTGAACATCCAGGTGGACCACGCCTTCTCAATGTCATTCATTGTGGCTTGCACATCCCCTCATAGAATTGGTACCAAGCATCATTATATTGCCAAATGAATACATTTATAAGCACCCATTCCTCCATCATCATGCTTCCATTCAATAATACTCTATTACAGAACATCTGCATAGATGTATCTTTCTAGTCATAGTTGTTGGAGCATAGAAACATGACCATTCATTACTAGTACTTTAAAACAGAACTGTACTATATTGATTCCATCAACCATTGCAAGACATAGAAGCCCTAAATTGGAAACACCAAGAACTACATGAAAGGAGCAGATAACTCCTCTTTGCAAGGCTCCATCAGAGACATGCAGTTCGTTTGAAGTTAACATAGTCTCTAAAAGAAAACTACAAAAAACTGGATAGACTGTGATTTATATTTAA
Organism: Carya illinoinensis; assembly: GCF_018687715.1. NCBI lineage: Eukaryota > Viridiplantae > Streptophyta > Magnoliopsida > Fagales > Juglandaceae > Carya > Carya illinoinensis. The sequence goes on from NC_056757.1 coordinate 32,869,743, forward strand.
TAATGAGTAATTTCAAGTACTGCTTTTCATCACATTCTCACTCTTTGGCAAGTTGTCAGACACTTGAATTAGTTTCATATCCTGAACACAGAATGGCGAATCACAGTACACAAGCCTATGAAAATTAAGAATAAAAGAATAAAAACTACATCAAGCGTGATGCGCCTTATGGTAACCAATGCTGGAGATTCGTTTCACACCGTAAGGCTGAATGCGTATAGAAACTAGAAGTCCTTGACCTCTGGCTCTAAATGAGTAGGAAGGAGAAACAGCGAAGTGAATGCTGAGCAAATTGTAGGACTGAGTGAAACGGAACCGGGGTTAGTAAAGATAGTTTACCTCCCCTGCCCACAAATTACAAAGGGAGGTGTGCTTTCGTAGCAACCATTCCATTTGGTCTAGCTAAGTCAAAAGAGATATGGAGTCCGAAGGGGAGGGGGGTTTTATTCAGGGCTCGAGAGATGGAATAGATAGGGCCCCACAAGTTAAGCCCGATCCTGGTTCCAATGCTGCAGAGACAGGTGTTGCTGATTGAACTAATCTACTTTAGGGATTCACCAAGCAGCCCTACTGTGGTCCGTTTCCTGGCTTCGCTTGTGCGATTTGGACTTCTGATTGGTTCCATCCATCCCCAATCATAATGAATCAAATATGAAGGGATCAGTCAGTCAAGCGGTTCGGGTTCTCAGTTGGTTCTTGTTCACTCAACCCCCTTATAGTTCATTAGTGGGTAGGGTGGTAAACTTAGAGGGCGACTACGGTGGTACGTGGATCGATCATGGCGAGAATGGACTTCTCCGAAAGGATGCTTCTGACTAATAGCATTCAATTTTTTTTTTTTTTATAAGTAAAATGTATTAATATCAATAGGCGTAGCCAAGTACATTGGGTGTATACAAGAGAAAACACCTAGCCCATAATAAAGAGCCCCTAATGAACATCACCCAAGAGGGAGAAACTAGAAACCTATCCAATCTACACCAAGCCCTACTGGGACAAAAGAAGCCTCCCCAAAGCAAAGAAAGTCACTATAACCACCCCAACCCATTGTTTCCCACAAGACTACACTCCACCTGAATGATTCTACGAGGACAGAGGAAGGCTTTATGCCCTCCCTCTAGAAGAACCCGTGTGGGTGTGAGGCAAGAAACCTTTTACTCAATTGTATGGTTCTAGATTTTTCAACATGTATCCAAATTTTTTATATCTAATTTTTATGTTTGGCAATATATTCAATTGCCATAAAATTTGGTATTTGGATATATACTTCAATCACTATATAGGAAAAATCACATATATTGTATAACATTAATAGCATTCAACTTACCAATCACTACAACCTTCACACTGAACCATTAGGTCATCAGGGTTGTAAGGCATCTCACACTTGCAATACCTGACAAAATATAACAAGCAATAAACCATAAGATCTCAAACCAACTGATGAAATAAGACACTTGAATCAACAACTATGAACTCCAAAGATCCCATGTTACAAGAATTATATTGTTATTAATCCAATAAACAAAACAAAAATGCCAAATATGCTGTGGTAAAGATAGAATCATGAAATAAGGGAGCCCCAAGAGTAGATAAAAAAAAAAAACCAATTAACCAATAAATAGTGGCTTATTTTGGATATAAAACATCTTGTGTCATTTGAATTTGGGCAAGCAAAAGGACAGCAGGTACAAGCCCCAATGTCGGGCTCGTCAACTTTTAAAAGAATTTCCATCTGGTATCCATAACTTTAGCTTTCTCATGTCATATCATGTAGGGAAAATCACATCAAGGGAAAGCGAAGGACCATGTAGGTACAATTTATCAACCTCAGCTAGCAAGTATTTTAAATTAGTGAATGCAACTGAAATATTGAAATACAAGTTCCAATATTTCATAGTTTGAGGATGGAGGGAAGAAATTTTGCTGCGAATGAGTAACAGAAGGATACAAAATACCAAATTGTGTTCAAATTTATCTCCAACTAGTACCAACTAAAGTGCAACTCAGTAAAAGATTTTAAAATTTAAGTAACATGTAATTTCTACATAAAGGAAAGACAGTTATGTAAACTTTATCGCATCAAAATCACAATCTAACTAAAAACAACTAATGTGCCACCGGTACTATATGCACCACTGGTATGCTGGTGCATACCATGCACCACTGGTATGCTACAACGTTTTTCCATTGATTCTTATACTAAATGAAAAGCTGCAAATGGATTATGCTACCAAAAGTAGAAGATTGAAATAAGAATCTTCATTAGTCAAATGGCACATCAAACTGGAGTACTCAGACTGCAAAATCAATCTACAACCTACTTGACATACCTGCTGCTACCACAAATTCCTCAACTATAATACGACTTGACAACGATAGGCTTGATACATACTGCCACTTCGGTTATTTCCAGCAAACAATTATGATGTCTCAATCACTAAGATTTTTCATGTTGCACAAAATTACTTAAGGAGCGTACAGGCAAAGGTGTAATTTTTTGGATGGATCGTAGCCTTGGGTGTAATGTTATGTGCAATGCAGAGGGACCAACTAAAACACCAATCATTTAAGAGATTTTTACTTCTCAGATAAATCACTTATGACATTGCAGCTGGAAGTTCCAATAGTACATCCATGGGAACGGTGGTAGCAAGCTTACAAAGGAGCCAACTAGATGAATGATAAAAAATGTCTCGATTTCATCCTGGGCCCTTTTCTAAACTACCTAAAGGATTTTTTTAACTAACAATCCTGACTCCATATTGTGCTTGTGTACCGCATGAATTGAGTTGGCTCCAAACGGAGCGCTGGGGACAAAAAAAAAACAAAAAAGTCGAAATAAATTCATTGACGCCAAAAGGTTCTATCTCATCAGCCCAAGCCTTTAACAAGTAAATCTTTCATCCGTTGCATTAACTTGGAAACCTTTCCATAGAAAGCTACTGGGATTTGGCATTACGATCCCATACATTTTCAGCAAAAATTCATACACACGTACGTATGTCTAAGTGGAATCATGAATTACTATGGCGAAGATAGGAAACCTTTAAAAAATAAAACAAAAGATAATGATAAAAAGAGTCTCCTACCCTCCTTTTTCAAAAGTAACTCAAACAATAACAATAAACTTTTAAAAAAAGGGGCAAAACCCGAATTATTCGCTTACATACACGGCGACTCTGTCGGGATTGAAAGCTCCGGTGGAGGAATTGTACTCGAAACGACAGAAGAAGTCGTCGTTCCCGACGGCATCGAGCTTGGTGTAGCTCTTGAAGGAGTGGACCGTACACTTGGCCTCAATGGTATCGGCGCTCTGTGCGTCGTAGTGATCAGATAGGAAAACCTCCTTGGAGCCATGGAATTGACGTCGGCCGCCGATGGACTCCTCGGGCCTGTAGTACCATCTGACGTGGACCTTCACGTTGGTCCCACGGCCGTCCGCTTCGATCCGCTCGATCTTCGCCACGTAGGACGGCTTCGAAGGATCCGACGGCCGCATGAGGACGCAGTCCCCGCCTGAAAATACTCGGAGAAGTCAAGTCATGAGATGAGATAGCTCTCTCTCTCTCTCTGAACAGAAAGGTTAAGGCGGTGTTAGTTTTTCGGCAAATTAGAGGAGGAAAGTGTGGGAAAAGCGCTTACCTCGGATGGTTTTGTTGATGTGTTTGACCGTGTAAGACTCAAGTGTTCGTCTCGGAGCCTTTGGTTTGGCCATGGGAGTCCTGAAGAGTACAAAGACATGCACAGGGGCAGAGGGGGAGAGAGAGAGAGAGCGAGAGGGAGCAAAACCATGAAGTTGAAGACTTTTTTATTTTTTATTTTAATATTTTTAACTGCTTTTGAAGGAAGATACGATTTGGTGCATCGCGGGCACATATTAACTGATGGTGTCTCCGGTTTTATCTTCGTCTGCTTTGTATAAAGATTAGACTTCCAGTTGAAGTGGAAGGGTAGATATGAAAATAAATGGATTGCTAGGGGTGGTTCCGTGGTTTGTTGAGGAAGGATCGATGCGAAGCCACGTCAGCGTCGATGCAGATTTGGGCTTTTATCCATCGAGTTTTCTAGTAGAAACTAGAATGTATGTAGAAGCCCTCCGTAGAATCTTACATGTTCTGGTGGGAGCTCCAAGCCTACGTGGATGGTATAAAAATAAAATAAATTATTTTATATCATTAACGTAATTTGAATAATAAAATTTAAAATTTAAATTTTAGTTTTTCAATTAAATAAAAAAAATTATAACAAATAAACATTTGATTAGATATATTCTTTACAGACTTAATTCTTTCAAATAAAATTATTAAATATTTTTGAAAAAAAAAAAATAATATGATTATTAAATATGCTTATCAAATAAAGTAATGCTACGTACAGTCACTTTTGCATATTCCCTGCGCACTCCACTGATATGATTGGCTGGATTAATTTTTTTTTAATATCCAACCAATCATATAACTGGAGTGCACAAAAGAGTGCGTAAAAGTGATTGCACATAGAATTTTTGTATAAAATATATTTACTCATATTTTTTTTTTATTTTTTAAATAATTAAGAAAGTAACTATTAAGAAATTTATATATTTTTTATTTTTTAATGATTAAAAATGTATAAAAAATATTTGTAAAAAAACTCATTTATGCTAATATATATTTAATAAACAGTTACCCTCACATTATCCTATAGAAAAAACAGATCGTCTCGGAATATCCAATGTGAGTGGGGCTCGCTGCGTTTGTTGACCTGTGCCCCCATAACCTTTTTTCGTTTGACTCTTGGGTAACACTTCAAAAAAAATGCTACTTGAAGCTTCAATTATGATGGTCCTAATTATAACGTTATATTTTCAAACAACCAACCTAGCTAGACTCCAACCATATTTGTCTACTCTTATAAATTTGTATTTTTTCTTTATTTTTTTTAATTTGTATCTTTTGTTCATAATATTGATTGTTTCTATTGTGCAGATTTGGGTATAAATTAAAAATACAATAATTTTAGAAAAATAATACTTACAGTCATCGGTGTACAAGTATCGTATAATTATTTTGAAAAAAATAAATAAATACGAAATTTATATAAAAAAAAATTAACTTTTTAATAATGAACAATATTCTTTCTCAAAACTATTTCACGGTACTTTTATATTTCACGACTGTATATAGTATTACTCATCATTTTAAGAAGCAATATATAATTTTTTCAAGAATATGATACTTAAGTTATTGGTCTTGTGTGTATTAATTCTAAAAATGAAATTGATCCTTTCTCATTCTCTCTCTCCTTGAGCCTATTTGGGGCAGCTGGTCCTCCCCTATCCTATCCCACTTCTCCTCCAACTTAAGCTGCCTACCATATGTGCTCCTTTATTTTCCTTTTTGCTTTATTTAAGTTTGTGTTTCTCCTCTCATTTTTAGAGCAAATCTATTGTTAGCCACTTGGTGCGGCTGCCAATGCCTTCTTCTCTACATCCTCCACCAGTATGCCTCTGCTCATCCTCCATGTTCTTGGCTTTTGATCCACATGTGTTGCCATCAAGCACATTAGATCTTCGTTTTTATGCTACTCTTTGCTTTGTAAAGAGCTAATTCCGGCTCAAAACCAATGCCCCTTTGTCAAACCGCATTGTAATTGTAGCAAATGTGTCTTTTGCTCCACACAGCCAGTATAGGGTTGGAACCACCTCATTAGCCCACATTCCCTTCCTCTAAATTACCTTTTGGTATCTTGAATTATATCATGCTATGAGAGATTTATTAATGGGTTTTAATTTTCTAAAAATTTCGATTTCAATTGAATCCAGATTTTGAAGGAATAGACCTTTCAACCCTAGCCAGTGCTGTGCATTATTCCACTAGTTGTTTCTTACAAGCTAGGTTTAGAGCAGCATGCCCGTGCCTTCTTGAGTCATTGCTTGCTTCATAGCTTGGTCCTTGAATCAGAATTCTATGTAATCGCTTACGTCAGAAGAAATGAGGACCCCATCAAAGTCCATTGCCATCATAGAAAACGACAACTCATTAGCTGTACTATCTCTGATTTCAGCCCCACTTTAGACTTTGGTACATTAAATAAGGGATACCTTCTCAATTGGTTTTAAGAAAAGCACAGTGCTACTTTCTATGAGATTCCTTTTGATCATGAGGGAAGGAGGACTCTGTCACAACACCATGAAGGATCAATCAATAATGGCCTGCCTTAGGCCTTGCCATTGAGAAGTTCTTTTTTTTTTTTTTTTTTTTAAAGAGTATGGAAGCTCCTACAGCTTCAGGAAGTTGCTTGCATTTGCGTTGCATACAAATTTTAGCACTTCACAAATCTAACCAGAACCGGGTTTTCCAATGCAGATTGAAATGAATATAACTGTTCCAATTATAGTATGAAGTTGGGATTCCTTTTCTTTTTCTTCTCAAACCCCTTAATTGGGTGCGGCAATTGTGGCATCTGCGGGGGCACAAACAGCTTCTACCAATAATTTTTTTGATATTTTTGGACATGGGTCTGCACCAAAATTGCTGCTTGATACGGTCACCATGCATTTCTGCTTTCCTACGCATTTCTGGAATCAAGAACAGAATATAAGTGAGTTCTAGATTGAACATGAATCTGGATTGGGTTTAAATGGTATTAAATTGAATTTGAATGCTCAAGAAATGTGGACTGAAGAAATTAAACAGCAGGCCGAGTACCTTCTCAAAGACAGCTAGAGAGCTTGGAGCATGACAGGTCCCATGCTGGAAACTACCACAAGTCCCAGATGGAGTTCCAAAACTTGCAAATTTAATTGCAGAAATGAACTGCCCGCCTGCACAATGTAGGCTAACCTTTGGCATGTCTAGACCTTCAGATTTGCCATCTCTCTCAATATGCCAGCCGTTAATGTTTGAGTGATCCCCGGATACCTTGGCACAGATACTTGTAACTGATCTTTTTACAAGTGCAATTTTAGAGGGATCTCCGCCTATTTCCTCAAATACTACCAACATATTTTTAGTTGGCTTCAACCATGACCGAGGAACATGGTACCTAAACACATGATAGTAGATGGAAATGAGCTAGCAATATACCATCATTTAAACTTCACTTTTATCTTGTTCGTGGAGGAGGTTTGAGAAAGTCCGTACCATTTTTGAGTTGGTTGACCACAACCAAATTGGCACTTTGTAGGCCGGAATGTGTCGGAATAACTGCAACCACTGCAATTACCATTAGCATAGAGATTCCAATATCTACCCATGCTCTCCCCATTGATCCACACTTGGCCCTTCCCCATACTACTCATGTCCAAAGCCAAGGCCTCCTCTCCTTCCGGTGCATCAAAATGGGTCTGCAGGTTCAAATGTCAATTTAGACTTGTTGAGGTTTTGAATAAATTTAAGAACAAGCCTACCCCCATAAAAAGCATAAAAAAGAAACAAAAAAGGATTATATCAAAGACTCCTTTTGATGTTCCCATACCTTATACCATGTCAGAGGCTGTTGTTTCTCTGCCACTAAGGATCCTTGCATCCAATCAACTGATGATATAGAGTTAGGAGAACATAAATTCATGGCTTCTCCTTTAAGCCCAACCTGTACAAAGATACACCTGTGAGGTAGATATTCATCAAAGAATTGCAAGTCCTCAAAATATGCAGAAGTGAGATGCTTAGACCTTGTATGACCATTTATGCCAGGACAAATCCCTATTTCCCTGGTCTATCCCATGTATGACAACTGGTCCAAGGATTCCTGTGTTCCTCGTCTCAAAGTGTGGACCATTGTTCTTCAACACCAACAGGACCAAAAAGAAAGGATCAGTTGAAGAAATACTAGGACAAGCAATATAATAACCTGTTGAAGTATTAACCGGTACTAATCTATCAAAGTCATAATAAAAGTGAGGATTGAAGTATTAACTGGCAATCCAACAGCTATACTGAGTAGTGAAATTTTGTTTTTTCCAGATTTCAGGTCAACATTCCCTGTAAAAGTAAATCTCAAGCTCTTCCGAGTCCCAAAAGCTGTGCCTATCATTAGTCAAACACAATGCTTTAGTAATCATTAACATGATATAACAGTTGAACCTCTCTCTCTCTCTCTCTCTCTCTCTCTCTCTCTCTCTCTCTCTCTCTCTCTCTCTCTCTCTCTCTCTCTCTCTCTCTCTCTCTTCCCCCTTTTTTTTCATGGAGTAACAAAGTTCAATCCAGTTGTATTTTCTGGCTTTCTGAAATCAATAAATTCGATGATGTACCTGAAAATTTCCCATTAGTGAAGACATGCATAACATGGCCAGTTGAATGCACAGTGAGAGTTGGATGTTGGCCTTGATGCAGGAATGGTTCTGATGAACTAATATGAACACTGGAGACAATTTTTAATGGTAAAAATGTTATGAATGTGTATAGATATTTAACATTAGAATGAAAAAGAAATTTAAGAAGGATCCCATTCACCTGGTTGTGTACCAGAGATAGTCGCTAGCATCTCTAGTGACATTCAACTGCTCCAAGAGACCAATGACACTAATTGTTGAATCATCATCGGCCAGGGATATGTCTTCATTAAATGTATCCCATGGAGAAAAATCAACATTTGTAGCCAACATTTGCACTTGGGATGTCTGAACTCCAACCTGAAAAGGTTGAGGTTGTGCATCTCAGCATGCATGATAAACTTCAATAGGATGGAAATAAAAACACTGACAAAAATATCTTAGCACATTTGAACAGGCCTGAATTTGTTTGCAGTGAAAATTAATGTTGGGAAAATGAATTGAGATTGTTGGATAAATCATGTTTCATCATGGTGGTAATGATCTGCATATTTTACAGTTAGTTTTGGCTATATTATGTATATGGATAGAGTATACCGTATGTACCTATAGTCAAATTTTCAGGCTTCACACAGAACGTCAAGAGAATATAGCAAAAACCAAGATGAATCCAGTGGTTCCGATAGTCAATTCACTTACTTTGGCGGTGTTGAAGACAACATTTTCACAATCAGGAAGGATGCTTATGGACCAGGGTGGTAGGTTGTAGTGCTTGTTATTGAAAGTCAGTCTTGCAACTGACTTAGAATTGTAATTTGAGAGAAAAGCTGCACAGCCTTCTGACTTGGAAGAGAATACATGTGCCTGGGAAATGTTAATACTAAGTCAATCTGATTTAGATATAAGGAAAAGAAAAAGAAAAAGGAAATTAATTTGACACTATCCTATAACCAGAAGCGGTAATTTCCCAAACCCTTTGGATAGAGGATATGACAAACCTTTTCATAATTTCCCAAGGATGTGATAGTAGGGTCAGCATTAAGCAAAGCTCGCTCACATGACTTGATAGCCATATGGAGTTCCTTCAGATGGCCATACTTGGGCTCCCTTATCAAGCCTATCACATTAGTATGGTTAAACTATTAGTTACAATCTGACAAACTGACTAATTCCCTGATTATGTAAAAATAAAAAATAAAAAATGAAATCTGAGAGTTTATAAATTGAGTTTCCTTTAGTATTATACTGGCACAGGTTTCTCACCATATTCATCAATTGGAGCATCATAGTCATAGCTGGTTGTAATGAAAGGGCCACCAGCAGTTCTTCCGAAGTTTGTTCCTCCATGGTACTGCCAAACACAATATGAATATCACGTAAATCATTTCCAAATGCACATTGTCGTTATTTATAGATGTAATGCATAACTGGAATGGATCAGATCCTAGAACACATAAATTCTGGAAGACTTCTTACATGAGATAATGTTAATTTACTAGCAGATGAGGACAGTGAAAGTAAGAACATTAAGAACTAAAGAATTGCCATTACAAATCATGATCTTAGACTTCGTAGTGAAAAATTAACATTAAGAACATTAATTGGGAAATGAGAATAAAAGGTAAAGTGAAAAACGAAATCAATCACACATGAACATAAGATTTACGTGGTTCAATAACGTGTCTACAAAGTTACAGAGGATTTTATTATCTTGAAAGTCGAATACATTGTGCAGCAATACAATGAGCGGCTGTACAGGATAGTACAATGAGTAATGGTAGATACAGCCCTAGAGTGTGCAAGACTCGCATACTCTATTTGAAACAAGTGGATAAATCTAGGAATCATATGAAAAAAATTATTTTTTTAATAGTAGACCCTACTTTTTTCAAATGGAGTGCATGGGAATTGCACACACTAGGACTAAAAATATCATTTCTCATGGTACAAAATATATATATGGCGAAACCCTAATTAGGGTAATTAGCGTTTAAACCCGAATTAGGGTTCAGGTCAGGCTGTATTCAGAGCTAAAACCAGGTCAAAATCCACAGACCCCCTTATTGAAAATCTACCAAAAAACTGTAACGAATCCTTATCGGATCAAGTCATGAAATTGGACAGCCACAAAGATAAACCAGGCTCCACACAAACGAGCTCAACGGTAGAATATAGGCTAGATATGATGTTTTCTGGGAAATTAAAAGAGAATCTGCCAAGATCTTTCCACCAGCTTGTCATTCAAAGTATTCAGTTTTCGGACCCCAAAATATAAATCATCTCCCCTTTATTACATGGTAATTAATGAGAATAATATTGAAACATTTTTGCATACCATTAAGAGGTGCTGAATGCCGTGTAATTATGAAGAGTGACTAACCATGTAATAATTTACAAAGGAGCCTCCCTTCTGAATGAACCGAGCAACTGCAAATGCCAAGTCTTCAACAGGTCGATGGTGAATGGGGCCACCAAACTCTGTAAACCTTAAAAAGGAGATTCAAGATTAAATGACATGTCTTAGAGAAGTGATTCGGAAGTGGTGGTGGATGTAAACCTTACCAGCCAGTCCAGGTCTCAGTCCATAGTGTGGGTTTGTAAGGTTTATTTGGGGAGAAATAGTCACAATAGAAACCATTGCACGTGTTTATCTGTCATCAAGATTTAGAGAAAGATGGACTTGAACTTTTCACGTCTAAAGCTGAAGAGAGAGGCTCACTCTCCCATTTTTCTCACAAATAGAATTTCATCAGCTTTTGGTAGCTTGCCATGGAGTTTCATCGTACGCTAATTGTGTTTACAGGTAAGAAAAAGCTTATTTGCCAGTGCAAAAATTAGCTAGAATTCACACATAATTGAACTATTAGTTGTGTTTATAGCAAAATATTAACATTGATAGAATGCAAGAGAACAAAAAAGTGACAAGAAAGACCCTCCAGCATAAGTTTTAGCATATAAGAAGAAACCATGGTTGGAGCTTGTATACGTTTCATGTTTAAGAAGCGTAATTTTCAATTTTCATTTACCATTGGGTCAGGGGCATCATCTTCCTTGCACATTACCCATGGGACCCCAGTATCCATTCCAGCAGCCATCTTTGCAGCCCAGGTCATGTATGCATGGCCGGCAGTTCCAAATGCCTTGCTTACAGGCTCATATTCATTCTCAATCTGCACACAGAAAATAAGTGCAAAGATATATAAGTAAATCATTAAAATTAACATAACGAAGTTGCACAATGTAGTCGTTCTTTACCTCTTACTAGAGCTGATTCAACTGATTGTTTTATTTCTTTTAACTTTGCTTTGTAATACACAGGAAAATTTACTAACAGAGACTATTGCACGATGCAGGAGTGGATTTTCCCAAAACGATACCTGAGAGAGGATGATGGGACCACCTTGAGACGCGAACAGATTTTCATCCTTCATCATTGTAACAATTTTCTGGGTAAATTTTTGCATTGCCAGCTGTAATACAGGGAAATGTAAGATACTCGTAGTAAAAGTTAGTGGTTATCGAGTTTTAGATGCCAACATTTTCTGTACAGACTTTCACATGTGCAGTTCATCAATCACCTGTTTTTATTTCACACACACACACACTGAGAAGAGAGAGAGAGAGACCTTGAAAGGCTCATTATCTGTTCTAAAGTTAATGCCTGGAACAAACTTCAACCAAACAGGAAACCCCCTAATAAAAAATAAAAATAAAACACAAAGACAAAAGGTGATGAAATAATTGAATTTGAAGAACAGCAACGCCTCGTCACCCAAAGAAGGAAGTTTTTGTTACCCAAAATTCCACTCTGCACAAACATAAGGTCCAATGCGAAGATGCACGTATAGCCCAGCTTTCTGAATCGTCTTGATAAACCGAACCAAATCAAATCTCCCCTCAAAATTATACTGAACCCCCGAGAAAAAGAAACAAAAAACCATAACTCATCAGTTAATGTCGACCAGAAAGTATAAGAAACGAAGCTGAAAACAGAGGGAAAGAGAGCACGAGCGAGAAAATGAGTAAAACCGAAGTACCTTGCCAGGAGAAGGTTCATGAACATTCCAAAACACATAGGTATCTATAGCATCCAAGCCACCATCTTTGGCTTTCTGTATCAGACTTTCCCACATCTGCATTATATGCAAATTGTTTGTTATGAAAAAAGTATAAGCAAAACTTCACACATCAACCACATTTTCCTTGATAAATGTGGGGAAGGAATTTGGATAAAGTTTTGTAAATTAAATACCTCAGGGGTGCTTCTGGGGTAGTGTATAGAGCCAGAAAAGAGAATTTTCCTCTGCCCATTAATGACGAGTGACTTCCTATCATAGGTGACACTGCACTGAGCCAGCTGAAGACTCAGAAACAAAACCATACAGAGCAAAAACCACTTGGAAGCTGAGCTAGCCTCCATTTTCTCACCAGACTCTCTCTCACGCACACAGAGTCTAAGGAAAAGTGTGAAATGCGGGAAGAAGCGGTTGTTATATGGTCACCACCCCGCAACAAACAAAGAGTCCATTTCTCTGAACCCTTTTGCTGTCTTGTATATACTGATATACAGCTATAAGCAGCTCAAAAAGGTGGCATTCACAATCTGTGTGAGCGAGAGAGAGAGGTTTATGAGTGTGGGAAGCACGAGATTATAATGTGGTCACCACTCAGCAGAAAAACCAGTCTATTTGTCTCGAATCTGTCGTTACTGCATATACTGACACGATGACATTTGGCTCAAAAGAATAACCATTCACAATTAACAGGGCCCCAAATCAAGAGAGAGAAACACACCATACCCACTATCCTTGCACCTGATTCACTACAGTGGCATAGTGATAATGTAACGGAATGGAATGTACGTGACACAACTGCACTGTGGTCCTGCTTTATGGCCGAAGCCTTAATAATTTTCATACTGGCTTCATGCATGAATTTGATTTCTCCCTTGATACCAAATATTTTTTTTGGACCTCTCTGTCTCTGTCTTACATGAAATTCAGACAACAAAATAAAACACCAATGACATGGGAAAGCAAACAATATGTCTATGGTTAATATCATAATATTATCTTACAACATTATAGTAAACGTGAGATGGATGCATCCAAAGTGTATAAGCAAATATTTCTATATTGCAGTATATATTTTGTCGCAACAACATTGATTACTAACCCCAAAAAGCGTTGGAAATAAAGTAATTTACTCCAAAAAGCATAGATCTTATGCATCAACTGTTAAAGCGGCTACTTTTTGTGCTTAAAGTATCTATATCTAGTGCTGATATCTATGTAGAATAGGTAATGAAACAAAGGGGATTCAGTCAGCTCTATAATAGAGTCAAAATGATTGGTCCTATGGAAAATGAAGGAAACATAGGATGCCTCGTCGGCTGCTGTTTTCGAAAAAGAATCTCTTTTTGAAAACTTGGTCTCTCTTTTATGACCCTCATAACGACCCATGTGGGGGGGAGACATGCCCACAAAACTCAGAAGCCCCAAGCTTCTTGAACTTTTTTTTTTTTCCTTCATATCTATTTCTTTGGAGTTTTCGCTGCTTACAAATTTAAAACGTTAATATTTTTGTTATCATTACGAGATTCCTTTAACAATGTGTTAAGAGGTATAAAAAAAACGAAGGAATTTACCAGTAGATTTTTTGCATGTGTGAGAATTACACTTGTTGAACCATGTGTACGCCGTGAATTCCGCGACCGTTGTGTTGGACATTTTCAAGCAAAAGAACCTTAATTAATACTGGCGCACGAGAATCTCTGATGGCTTAAGACATTTTTTTTCTTTCCTGATAAGAAGGCTTAGACAAATTGATCGTCTTCAACTTGTTGAATATTAAATATTTTTGCATGCTAAAGTCGTGGCACTATTAAACATGCCATTAGCTGGAACGTACAAATCTTTGCGTCTATAAGTTGTAGCACATATTATATCACACGCAGTTATCTACGGAGGAAACTTTTAATGCAAGAAAATATCATAAATTGGCACTAAAACCAACATGGAATTTCTATTATCTTAATTCATGTAACATCACTAATAATTTATCACATCAGCAGCAAGTATAGAAGAAAAGACAAAGCAAAATAAATAGTAGTGTTGCTGGGAAGGAGATGACAATTTTTTCCACAAGTGCATATAAGTTTCCTTGGGGGAAAGCATGAAATTGGAGTATTTTCATTCCTTTTCGGTTCCTTGTGCAAGTCGATTAATTCCATCCATCCATCCATCCATCCCCCGTGTTAAATCTTAAATATGTTTATATGCCATTGGCCGTCAATACAACAGATCGCAGGATCCCACAACTCAAAGTTCGCCTAGTTTGTCAAGACAACAGACAAAATTCAGTGCAACTGCATCCAAACTTGTATATGGAAATACCTCCTCATCACAGACTTCTGCAAAACGTGGACAGTCATGATTGGAACCATTTTCTAAGCTGTCTGGAACCTTGCTTTTCCCCATCAGTTTTCTCATCACTCTGCCGTGAGAACTTGGATCTGTATTGCTCAATCAGCATGTCAAGCTTATCTGCAGCGTCTTGCCCCACGGGGTCTTTTCTCTTTTTCGGCCTTTTTCCTCTTCTCAGATCTCTCTCTTCCTTCGGGTTTTCTCTTTGGTTCCGCAGCTCCCTCTTTTTTGGTTGTACATCTGCTTCCATGGAAGTTTTTAATTTGCTGGCATCACTGGCTATCGTTTTGCCCCCGAGTGATCTTCCATTATCAGGATTCCTGCCATCTGGGTGATTCTTTGACTTCCATTTGGAGCCTTCTGGTTTTCCTTTAGGATAAACATCTTTCTCCTTCGCACCAGCCAGATTGCTTTTTTGCTTCTTACTAGCTCTGTGCCCTTCAGCGGCTGCTTGGTCAGGTGTGCTCTTCTCCACTATCTCGGATAAAGAATCCTTCGCCGATCCATCATCACCTCTGGATTTCCTTTTTTTGGACTTCTTTATGTCTGGCTGTGAAGCTGGTGTGCGAGTCTCATGACTCTTCTGCACATATTTTCGGTCATTGTGGGCACTGTGCTGGTTAGCCTGTATCTTAGCTTTCCGTTGATTCAACGTCTGAACATTATCAAGAGCAAACTCCACAATTGGGCGATGTTCAGGACCAAAAGTATCTATAAGTAACCAAAAAATTGTATTAAATTAGAATATAATGGGATCAACTCATTCTAGTGAACAACCTCAAAAGCATAAAACGTTAGTTCAATTTACAGAAGTACACCACCCACAAAATGACAGTCGGTCATAATATAAAAGGAAGAAATATTTCTGGTGTAATGAACTTGCCACCGATCATAATATCATAGGAGAGAACAAGGGTAGTAACTTATTAACAAAATATGTTACCAGGGTTGTTGTTAAGAACCCTCAGGGCCACAAGTGCATGTTGATGCTCCGCAAACTCAACAAAAGCAACTCCACGTGAGTGATGTTTGGTATCGACCTTTCCTTTCTTTATGTCCTCCAAGAACTTTATCTGCATGTGCAATATGAAAGACGAGAAAATTTCATGAACATATATGCACAAAGTTATATATACACGCTAAAAACTCCGAAGTTACAGGTTTAGCTAACCTGTTTAATCACTGGTTTTTGCTTCGTAGCTCGTGAGGTAACTGCATCAATGCAAAGCTTCTTAAGTCCTTTTTCAGTCATTGACTTTGGTAAATTGTATATAACAAGTCTAGTCCTCGAAACATGAAAATTTGGGGATTCAAGCTTGGTCATCTTTTTGCTCTCCAACCTGCAGTAGACCCAAAAGAAGAGATTAAAAAAAAACTGTTGAGAAGGAATGCAGAATTTTACAAATGCAACACATATCTCAGCATTTGATTTTTCAAAAGCTTTATCAACATCTTGTTGCCAGCCATAAAAATTACAAGACCACCAATGTCTTCTGAGGAATTCTCAAGGGTCTTCTCCAGAGAGTCACTGGTTTCTTTTTTAACTTAAAATTGAATAAATAAGCATAAAAATTAGAGAGAGTGCAATATGCAAAAATCAGATAATTTCTTTTTTATTCGATGTTCTAGATCGCACATGTATGCCACAATGACAAACAAGAGCATCATCCAAACTTCATATATAATTGGGAAATATTTGTGCACCATGCACAGCCACAGGTAAGAACTGCTTCTCATCTTGCATTCACCACATGAAAGATCCAGTTCATCATTGAGAAGAATAAGCTGCATCATTTATGAAATACTTACGTTTGGCGTTTAGACATATCACTAGCTGAAACCCCTTCCGCAGCTGGAGTTCCGTCAAGAATAAGACCTTCCTATTAAAATATTCAAAAGAAGAAAAGAAGAAAAAGAAAGTCAATTAAATTTGAGACAAATACTAAAAATATAACATTGCAGATGTGCAAACACAAAATAAACTAGGAATTACAATGAACTGGGAAGTGGAATTAACTAAACCAACCTTTGCCAGGTAAAGATAGCGTGGGTCATGAACCTCATTTTTGGCCTTCTCCAATTCCTTATCATGAGCTGATTTTTTATCCAATGCCTTCAAAACAGTCAATTGCCTACCCTTTAGACAAATCCCCAGACCAGAGCCAACATTTGCAGCAGTAACTGCAGCACTGGCTGCTTCTGTCGTTTTAAACTTGAGAAAACCTGTTCCTCTTGGACGCCTACCACAAGCACATGGAGATTAAAACAGACTCCAGTAGCAAATGAAGTACATAAGCATGCTGAGTTTTAAAAAAAATGCATACTTGGTGACTTGATGGAGCACTGGTACAAAGGATTGCACTTCCCCAAATCCAGAAAACCGCTGTTTAACCTCTTCATTATTGAGATCAAAAGGAAGGTTATTGATAAATATTGTTCTCTGTAAATCATCTTCTCCTTCTGTCTGTTTCAGTCTTGATGGCTCGACTTTGCTGGAGCTTCCTGGGTTAGTGACACCTGATACTTCTGCAGACTCAGCAGATAAATTATTTGGTGCACCAATGGTGTCAACAAAATTCAGCTCCTCATTTCTCTTGGGCAGCATCGAAACATCAACCTGAGAGGGAAGAGTTACTTTGGTAGAGGATGTAATCAAATTTTTCAGAACCTTTCTTGCAATGTCTGTTTCCTCATCAAAATCAACTTCAGTAGGAATGTCTTCTTGCCCTGTTGTATTGAAGTCATCTGACGCACTATCATTGCTATGAGGGTGCTTGGATTTTTGGTCAATATCCTCCGCATCACCCTCTAAATCCACACTGCTATTGTCATCTTCATCGTCTCTTCCATCTTGTTTTCCTGTGAAATCTATGGCTATGCTTCATTAAGATGTAGAATTATGATCTTCTAATTCAATTATTTAAGAAATTAAAGATAAATGATTCACACCAAAAAGGATGTAGACAGCATATATGGTTTTCGAAAAATATATAGAATGCAGCTTATTTCCCATACCATATATCTGCATTACAAAGCTTATTTCCTATTATAAGGTTTTAAATAGACATGGTAATAAAACATACCCCGGGAAATGCATTTGGAAAGCTAAAGTGCCCAGTAAAGTTGCATTTTTCTGCTGGTTGGTGTCGTTGGAGAAAGTTTTAACTACTGATAATTTGAGGAAAAGGGATTTATATGTGATGGATTGGTGCTTCATGTGTAAAAAAGATGGTGAATCTGTTAACCACCTGTTTCTTCATTGCGAGATGGTGACTGTTTTGTGGAATGAGTTATTCGCAAGGGTAGGCATTGCTTGAGTGATGCCTTTTCATGTGGTGGATTTCTTGGCTAGTTGGGAAGGTGCTGCAGATTGTGGAGGCAATAAAGCTGAGTGGAGGATGATTCATTCATGTTTGTTTTGGTGTTTATGGCTTGAGAGAAACGGGAGGTGCTTCGAAGATTGTAAACGCACTATGGGGGAATTGAGAGATTTTTTCTTTAGCACTTTAAATTTTTGGGTGAACAATCTAGTGAGGGATATGAATATTTGTAATGCTGTTCTTTAATTTAGTTTTGCTTTAGTTTGTATTTAGGTGCATTCTCTTGTACACTTCTTATGTACTTGGGCTATGCCTATTTACTCGGAATAAAATTTCTTATTACCTATCAAAAAATAAAAAGAATATGAAGCCAAAAGGTTTGCATTTTGTACAAAGGTGACCACCCCCCCCCCCCCCCCCCAAAAAAAAAAACAACCAAAAAAAAAAGTCATTGCCCGTACGCAGAAACATCATAACATTAAAACATGCCTAAATAATTGCTTCAAACCGTATCTGGCTACAAACCACCTATTAATATCAAATTTAAATAGCCCAGAAAATAAACAAGTGCGTGTGTGTGTATCTCACATTGGAATCCCACCAAATGCCTAGCTACAGCACATTGGCCCACCCAACATAATAATTCCCTCAATTCTCCAATCAAGGAAAAAAATATTAACTATCTTTTAATATTCTTATTACTATTCCATATGTTTGACTAATTAAAAAAATATTCTTATATATATATATATATATATTTTGATGAGTAATATTCTTATAATTATGCAAAAAAGGAGATGGATTTAACTCCTTAATACAGACCAAGAACTGAAAGTAACACAAAGCTATTAACCATAAAGAGAGCAGAATTTTAATTACCATCTTCTGAAGCAAGAACAGCATCAGCACCACTGTTATATACTTTCTTCGGAATGGCCCAATCAACAGCTATAGGTCTTTTCATAAACTTTTGCCCATTGAATTTTTGAATAGCCTACAAAAAGAAAGAAAAAAGGGTAAAATATACAAATAAAAGATTTCCAAGGCTTCACTACTCATTATATATATATATAAATAACCCCACACCTTTTCTGCATCCTGTTTGCATGTGAATTTGACAAAAGCAAAACCTTTAGACAATCTGCATGGGGAAAAAATGTATTAAGAGAAAAGAATGATTTTTCATCAATAGATGAAGTAACTTTGGATATTGAGGTGTCTACCCTGTGTCAGGATTATGTGGGATAAATACATCCCAAACAAATCCCACCAGCGAAAGCATATCTTTTATCTCATCCACTTTGGCCTACATTGAGGTTTAGAGACTTGGTTGTCAAGACCCTCATAACAGGGGAAGAAAAGATGAAAATTTAATTAGATCAAACCTTAAAAGGAAGATTTCTAACGATAAGTTTCCATTTCCGAGTCTTGGAACCCTAGCAATAAACCCACAGGATATTAAAATTCCCCTGCAATAGACAGTTAGATACAAAGAATAAAAGTAAACTGACAATAATGGTATAAATGAGAACAATGCCATTGCCATCAAGACATGCTGGACTCATCCTATAAATATCTATTTGAACCATGGCTGAAAAGAGATAGCTAATGATGATAAATGACATCAACTAGAACATAAATTTCTTCTTTTTAAGTAAAAAAATTTATTTGTACTAATAGAAAAATAGGCAAAGCCCAAGTACACAGAACGTATACAAGAGGGAATACCTAGTTAGGAAGAAGAAATAGATACATCAAAGCCTAAAATATAAATGAATTGAATTACTTTAATCGGTCAGCAGAATGCCAAAAGTTTCATTTGGATAATCTAAGCAACACCAAAACTGTAATCAGCCATCTTGCGTATGTTTTACCTCCCCACCCAGTTGACGTGCCCAGACAATTCCCCCTTTTATCTGTTTTCGGTGCATCATTGCAACTGAAGCATGTGCTGACTTAACACTAGTATAAAGTACAGCTGAAGCATCCATTTTGCATCCATCTTGAACGAGACCTGGAGAAATGTCACGTGTTTTGGCCAATTCAACATCCTAAACAGAACGCATTCAATGCTCAATTAATATATCCTGACTCTCCCACTTATAAAAATATATATCCTGACTCTCCCACTTATAAAAATATATATCCTGACCCTCCCACTGATAAAAATATATATATCCCGACCCTCCTACTCAATAAAAAAATATATAACCCCCCCCCCCCCCCCCCCCCCCCCCCCCACCCCCCACGTTCCAAAATGCTAGATAGGCAAAAAATTATCCATACCATGCTGGTCAAGATCTTCTTTAGGAAGAGGATACGTTACAGAACAAACAGAGCCAATCTCCTTGGCTTGTTTATGAACCTCTTCTGCCATATCAGCATCAAGAAGACCCCCAAATATGACAGTCCTAGCAACCCTTCATGACATAAAAAATATATTATATCATGGAAAAAGTTTTTGAACAAGGTAAGGGGAAAAATTAGCCAAGATGGGGAACAAGATCAAGTACTTCTGCTTTTCTGAACTAGCCCCTTTATCAGCAGGAGCACTAGAAATTGTAGTTTCTGTTCCAGCTTCCACCGGTTTCTCTGCATTTTTGTTCAAAAGCATCAATTATAGATATCAGATTAAATGATAGTAAAAAATTTAAATGATTATTAAATATAACACCAAAATTGTATGCCAAAAATGTTAACCGAAAAATTAGATAAATGAAAACAAGGACATAACCATCGGTAAATGAAGCAGGCTTTTCCGCCACAGAAGCACTACCAGCCTTGTCATTCTTCAACTTGGCAATTTCATTTGACTGAACCACTGATTTAAGAATTAAAAATATAAAAGAAAATTTTTAGCAATAATGCGTAGGTTTTGCATTCATTTGAGTTAAGCAGATTAAGAAACAAGAGCATGGTATGTTTAAAATCCGAATCTAAAGCAGGTCATATCAACCTTGATCTGCCTTTGATCTTCTTTGTTCAAGGGAAGCACGACGCTTAGCAGGCTTGACGGCAATTTTACGACCTCCAACTGATGAACCATTCTTCAGCTCAATAGCACGGTTTGCATCTTCTGCAACAGCACTGCAAATAAATGTATAATACATGCTAAAGGTAAAAGGGTTCAAGGCTTAAATAAAATATAAATAATTAAAAAATGCTTCAAATAAATGAAAAAATGCGGGCAAACATAATATTAAAATTTCTGCATGACATCACATCAAGTTCTTGCATAGAAAGACATCGAGCCCACATATAAGTTTGCCACAACTAGCTTCTCAGTGTAGAAAAAAACAATAAGGAATGTCATAAAACTTATTAATCCCTTCTTAATTTTAATTCAAAACATATCTAGTAAGAAAACTACTCTAACTAAAAAAAAAAAAAAAGTGGTAAATGGAAACGTAATGGGGACGAACCACACAGTTTAACTTACAATTGAATGAAACCAAAACCACGGTGCTCAGTTGACCCTGCCAAAATTGGGGGGAAAATGATTAGCATATTTACCAGTGTTTGGTTAAAATTATTGCAAATCCAACTAAGTGACAAACATAATACCCAAAAGAAAATAAATCACAAGATGGATGAATAAAAAGATTGGCACGTCAGTCTCATTTGAAAATATAGAACAGATGACCTCTAAAATTCAATTCAGTTTCCTAAGTAGTCACCTGACGAAAATAACTTCAACAATAAATCACCAACCTACTTAGACTACAAGCTAACAGCATTCTCACAATAGGTGGTACCAAAGTTATTATTCTAGTTAAAATATCGACATTCTGATATATCTATTTAAATGAGAAATAAACAATTAAACAGATACCAATGTGTATTGCATTTTTTCTTTTATTTCCAGCAGTCTGATTTACACTCCCAATATGATAATGCCCACTACTGCTCGGAGAGAAATTTCTTTCTTACCCTTCTGCATAACCATGAAGCATCGCCTGACCGGTCCAACATCGCTGAATGTTTCTTCAAGCTGAAATTAAAGAAGTAACGGAAACAGACACGTTTTACTCAATTACGCAGTAAAGACTTGAATAAACAAAATAAAAAGACACTGGTTGGCTGCAAAGAAAACCGACGGGAGTCATAAAAACATAACAGTTCCTATTTAGCTTCTTTGAGTTGTCCCCTTTTTATAAGCCAAAATCACTCAATAGACCAGGTCAGAAAGTAATAATCCAACCAAGGAGTTCGAGATTAAAAGCGTCATAGATAGAAGCGGCAGCCATGAAGTGGAGAATTTCCATCCTTTGTTCTCTCGTTCGCTTCCTCATGTCATACTTAGGCAATTGGTCTAGTTTGAGTTCTGAAAATGGCTCTCAGAAAAACTACAGATTTCAAATAGTAGCGTAGAAGATAAAGGGGAACCCATTTAGAACGGCGTATACCAGTCTTCTTGTGAACTAATAAAAAACACGTTTTCTCGTTATGCTAAGGTTATAACACTCTAATGTACTGAGCGTTCTGTTAATATGCCCCGGTCTTTGGTTGAGGCCCTTATGTGGAAATGCCCAAACTTATTGTTTTCGTTTCCGTTCTTTTTCTCGGTAACCAAACGAAATGTGAGATGTGAGCGCAGAGCGAATACCTGAGAATTGGTGAAAGAGTAGGGCAGATTGGATACGAACAGAGTGGAAGGGCAGTGTTCACTTTCGGCTCTGCTTTCGCCTCCCTTTTCCGTTTTCTTCCTCTTTCCCATCCCCTCTTAGTTTGGCGGAGACAGACTGCAAAAACCTGCTTCTTTTTCAACGTCACTGCGTACAAGTACGTGGGGTTTTGTGATTTTAGGCTTCAGGGTCGGGAATTCAGAACTAGGGGTTTAGGGCACGATTGGGCTGTCAAGATCTGGGCCAGAGGATCGGGCTTTTAACGTTCTCTTTGGTTTATAATTTTTTGGGTAAATTTAAAATTGGACAAATTTATTTGATCCATTAATGGCCCATTGGGCCTTAGAAACCCTTCGTTCTAGCAAGAAACTCTCCGCATAATCCTTGACCATAGGTCCATAATATGTCGGCTGCAATCATCACCTATAACATGCATATTCTCATTTGTATCGTTAGCTTTTGGATCAAAAGTAGTGCAAAAGATTCCGATATTTGTTACAAATATTTAATTCACAAAAAGATCTCATAAAAGTAAAGCTCACAAACTGATTATGCTTATCACAACACTTTAGATGGTAAAACGTACAATAAATATATAGATCTAACGTATTACATATAACTATGTCAGTATGTGAATTTGACTATTTCAAAATCTTGTTATGAACTTAACACTTCTCCTATGTTAATAGCAATACAGAAAATTGCACCAATGGCCTTATAACCTAATACAACAGTCAATATTCCTTCCCTTTTTGGAAGATATAAAAGCATTTTGATTGAGTGAATATAATGTTATTTGCCATCAGCGAGACTCATTGGTTGTTATTATTCGTGTGTATAGATCAAAAGCATCATTTCGAAACGACAACGTCTGACGACATTGACAGCGCCCAAACACGGAAAGCTGTGTGGTGATGCAGTTTTGATGCATTCAGTCGGAGAAAAGCCTGTTCTGCTTATGGTCATGGCTAATTTCCTGTACCTTTGGTCCCCCCATGCAGTCCCCACCCCGGGAGTTAGGAGATAAACCACTTGTGCAAAAAGTGATAATGTCTGGATTTTCATGGCGTTCCATGCCATTTATTTTTAACTTAATGCAGGTGGTCAGGGCTTCGGCTGCAATGGGTCTTTATGCAGAGAATATGAAATAGTGGGTCTGGAAAAATGGAGGCCCATGGTACTCCTTTAATCTAATGTGAAAATATCCATGTACTAGGGTAGGTCTTTGCCATGCGATGGAGATTAGAGAGTACTCATGCATGGACTTTTCATTTCCATGCAGGTACGGAGTCCCACAGTACCTGTCGTCGTGGAAGAATCCGTGTGAAAGAGACTAAACTAGAGTTATGTTCTAAATATCTAAAAGAAAATATAATTTTATTTGAGAAGTATTGCCTCCATAAAAAATTATATAAGAATAATTCATAATTCATATCAATTATAAATACGTTAAATATATTTTATAATAAAAATAAATTTATAATTTAATATACTAAATTAAACTATATTAATTTATAAATTTATTTATTTTCGTATGACTGATCTTTTGACCCACTTCTCCTGGTTGAGAATACAGGCTTTATTCAACTTCATCTATCGATCATTATTAGGTTTCTAAAATCATGATGCCATAAATATGAGGTATAATGGGGAGCTTCTGTGGCATGGCAGAGAGTCAAAGATACTGTTTCAAATTCCAACTCATGATCTGGGGACGGAGGGGGGATTATGTTACAGAGTTATACTACACAACCACCCACTATTCACTCAACCACCTCACTCCAACCTATGTGGCTTCTTCTCTTCTTTTTTTTTTTTTTTTTTAAATTAAAAACATTCATGTTTTGGTCCAGACATTTCAAATCCCCCCTCCCCCCCCCCCGACTTTCTTCTTCACTTATTTCTTCAGAAATCTTCTCCCGTGTTCTCTCATCCACTACCCCCGCTCTTGTTCTTTCGCCAGTCACCCTCTGGGCACCCGTGTGGCTCCTTCACTCTGAACCGTGTAGCTCCATGACTCCGGCAACGTGGCTCCATGACTTCGGCACTATGTAAGAAAAGATCATCTCTGGTTCTTTTACACAGATACTCTGTTAAGTTCCATTTCTCAGTACGAATCATTTTGTGTTTTTTGGATCTGCGATTTTGTGCTCGTTGGATCTATGTTTTCTGTGTATTTTGGTTACAAATTTTGGGTATTTTCTCGTTATTAGTTATTTCTCAGCCACTGTTTATAACTGTTTTTGGATACAAGTTCGGTTGTTAAAAAAATGTAGGGAAGATCTCAATCCAAAATATTGTTTGGCTGTTTGGTTGCTAAAACTTGGTCAAATAAATAGAGAAATTAGGAAAATTTGAAAAAAAAAATGACAAAGCTGGAGGGAAGAGGGAGATCATCAAGGCCAAGAGAAAAGAAAATGGTTTGTGACGTCTCAGATCAATCCTTTTTTGGTTAATTCCCTTCAAACTGGGTTTCTTCAAGAACCCATTAATTTTCTCATTTTCCACCTTATTAATTTTCATTACCATTAATCTTTCTCTTTTAAAAGCTGAGATTTAGTATTTTGAGTGACTAAAATCCTACTAATTTGTTTTAATCCTAATTCAAATCTAGTTTTTAGTTTATGTCCCATGCAAACGTGATATTTGGATTCTTAAAGGCTCAAATCCAAATCCTTATTCCTAAATTTATCTATATTTCTGGCCAAATAAACCCAGTTTGTTGTCCCTCTTGTATACATGTTATGATTTTTTATTTTTCCCTTAGTTGCTACAGGTATATACATTGAAGTTTCAGAATGCAAAGGACACTAGAAGTTCATAGGCCTGCTTTCCAACTAGAGAATTGATGTTGCCATCCAACCGTGCCACTGCAGTTGAGAAATTTGGAGTTGATAAATTTGATGGTTGATGAGTGTCATTGTAGGTGTTTTGATAATGATTGAATGTGATTGTAAATGGTTTAATGGGTTTAATTTTTATCCATGGGTCAATTTGTGATGGTAAAATGATTAAATGGGGTATGGAAACTATTTTTGTTGTGACTTTGTAGAGCCATCTTATACAGTACGAAATTAAGGTGGACTATAAGAGTTAATATGTAAATGAAATATAAAAGTTCCTGCAAATTTATTCAAGTTGATCAATCTTACAGGTTATGGTTGTTTGGGTATGAAATTGCATCCAAGGAGTCCTGCAGGATGTTAATTTTTTCCCCTTTTTTCTTTTTGATTGTAACCAACAATTAGATCCTATACAGGTACAAAAAGAATATAAAGAGGTTCCTTACCCTATGAGAAATATTTGATAAAATTGAATATGAAAAATTCACATTTCAATTCTCAAGAACATACTCGAGTACAGATTTTTCACATTTGGTTCCAGCAAAAACTATAGTCCGAATAAAAAAACAAAAAAAAAATTATTACAAAGGATGATCCGAACAATCTATTTAACACAAAACTATCCCCATACATTCTATTGTTCGAAACCAACCAAAAATTATTACAAGATTAGCATATAGGAAAAAAAATATTAACATTTCCCTGCCACATTTCAAATCCAAAAATATTGCCAACTCCAAAAATCACTGCAAAAAATCTTCACAACCTTTACATGTAAACTGTAATTTCCATCACAACCCTCACATGTTGCTAACCAATAATGTTATTAGCAATAATGCAAGCTTGGGCACCTAATATGCATCTTCATACTTCAAGGCTACAAGCTGAGGTTCATCATGATCCACACTGGGCTTTTCAAGATCCTCAAGGGAAGCCTCAGGATTTGTCTTCCAAAGTTCTTCTACCTTGTTTATCTATTGAGCATTGATCTGGCGTGCCCTCAACTGCTCTTGTTCAGATGGGATCTGCACAGGTAAACAGATTTAGAAAGTTCAATAATTAACAAATCAATAAATGACTTCATATGCTAAACAGAGAGCAATGCATAAAATAATATCAACCTTGACAAGCCATTGCAGAAAACAATGATCATCAATCAGGGGGCACCACTGACTCAGGTCCCAATTCATGTCCTTCAATGCATTAACACTTAAACAAGGCTCTCTACAAAGAAGAACCACTACACTCTCTGTCTTTGCTGAAACAAATCCAAGCAAGAACACATTGCGACAACCATAATTGTAGCATTCAAGGACTGTTTCTCCCAAAGGACTGTCTTTGTGAAGACAAACTTTCTTGTGCTTTGCTCGAACCTACAGAACCACCACTGCAATGAAAATAAGAAACATATATCAGAGATGCCTGTCCAATTGAAATAAATGATATTAGAGATCCTTTTATAAATTCTATTCACAACATACCAAGCTATATTTTCTACTTTCCAGTCTAACCATAATACAATTTTATTTTATAAGTCAGTCCAATCATCAAACCATAAACCCAAGAAATCACTCATCGACCAAAAACCCAACAAAACTACATTCTAAAAAACATAAATTTGCAGATGCTTTCCATATAAAAATTCCCCCCAAATTCCATTCCATGCTTTAAAAAGAGAAACCCACTCACCAGGTGATTGACGCTATACGAGCCCGACGTATTCCCTATTGAAAGGTAGACATTTAAAATGAATTGAAAAAAAAAATGTACCTTCAGGACTAACTCGGTCCAGC
Organism: Carya illinoinensis; assembly: GCF_018687715.1. Taxonomy (NCBI): domain Eukaryota; kingdom Viridiplantae; phylum Streptophyta; class Magnoliopsida; order Fagales; family Juglandaceae; genus Carya; species Carya illinoinensis. The sequence goes on from NC_056757.1 coordinate 32,897,006, forward strand.
GGCTTGGGGCTGAAGGAGATAAGGGGTGAGAGAGAGTGAAAGGGTGAGAGAGAATGAAAGGGGTGAGAGATCCGGTTCGATTTAGTGGTTAAAGAGGGAGATGAGTTTTTCTAGGGTTCGGGATTGCGTCGGGGTGAGAAAGAAGGGGTGAGAGAGAAGAGGAATGAGAGTCGAGTGAGAGGGAGGAGTTGAAAAAAGGAGAGGACAGACAGAGAAGAAGGATGGCGTCTTTAGAGGGAGGAGGGAGGAGGTCTAAGGGAGAAGAGCCCTGGCTGTGAAGATGGAATGAAGCTCGATTGTGCGATCGATTTGAAATTGGTTAAACCGTGATGTGGCTCCGGACCGGGTTCGCCACGTCAGGAGTGCGGCGTGCGTTTGAAAAACCGGGGGTTGGATAGATTAATTCTATGTTACATGGAGGGAGAAGATAAATTTAAAAGAGCCTTGCTGGAGGACTTTACACACTCACGGCCCGGGGCATGCTACAATAATGGTGTTCCTAGCTCCGACAACAGTCCAAACGACACTCACGGGTGCTGTGTTCCACTTGTTCTGTCCTTGTGCTCAAACCTTGGTGCATGAGGGCATCATTGATGGTCACCATTTTATGAATGAAAGATGGGATAGCATAACAATATACGGATGTATCATTTTTCAATGATAAAACTCTCCCGTAATCATTATTCCCTCCCTTTTTGTGTCACAAACCGACGAGAAAAAATCTAGAGTAGAGACATTTTCTCACTCTTTTATTATTTTATTATTTTTGTAATTTTTTTACTTAAAAAAATAATTATTAGTGAAATTATATATATGTTTAATTTTTTTAATAATTAATGGTATTAAAAAATACTTAAAAATAATAATCAAAAATTTTAAATTTTAAATATAATAATAAAAAAATTATAAGAAGATAATAAGTATATCATTACCCATTTTCTTTTGGCCATTATTTCCTGTATTCGGTCTGGAAACTTGTCCAACTTTGGTTTGATTGGCCTCCTCGAGAAACCAAAGATTCGAGACCGAGAGTACCATCACCGAAACAAAGACGCAAGTGCTTTTGGATCTTTCTCGTTTCAACGCCAAACAAAACTTAAAGATACTCTAATCATTATAATTTATTTAAATTATTATATAAAATATAATAAATAATTTAATTTTTTTATATTAAAATAATAATATTATTAAAAAATAATATTTTATTCAACTTTTTTTTTTCCGTCTCAATTTATTCAAATTTCTTCTAACAATACACCAACCTTGAGTTAAAGTGAGGTTCGGTTAAAGGACAGCCGTGTGGACTGCGTCCTCGTCATAAAGCCAGACCAAAAGAGCGAGGCAAGAGACAAAATGCTTTCTAGACTTTACTTCCAGCGTGGGACTCACAAGAAGAGACATTATTTGTAGTGGGTCCCACGCATGTCATAAATGATAGACATCTCAAAACTCATCGAACCGATCCTCACACGCATACACACTGCATCGGGAGTCAGTTCCCGATTGATTAGTTTGATTCCGAAGTTAAACGTGGACCCTACCTCCGGAGAATACCGGAAATTGATTAGGTGTTGACTCTGTCCCACCTACTTGCCTATTTGTCAACGGACGAACCAAATTTTATCCTCTCATTAACTTATACATTAGTATAGAGAATATCGACTAATCCCGTATGGATTAGATTACACTTGACTTTGTTGAATTATTAGATAAATATATAATTGAAAATTAATGTAAATAATTGATCAAGTTGAATTTATATTTACGATTATAAAATCTACAAATCTTGCATACTTTTTAAAATAAAAAATAAAAAATCTATAATTTACATAAAAAAATATTTTTTTAGATAAATATTACAGACACAAAAAGATTATATAAAATAAACTCACATATTGATATGGTTTCATCAAATTTATTAGATTTTCTTTATAATAAAAGTAATTTTATAATTTAATATACCACATCAAGCTATATCAATTTATAAATTTATTTGTATATAATTCCTTTATGACAAAAATATTTTCCTTTCTTTAACATCAATCTTTCATTTAAAAAAAATAACAAACTTATTAATTCAAAACTATATCTATATAAAAATTCATATGAAACCAGCTTTTATATTGTTGGTGGATTGCAGTATGGTTTATGCAGGCATTGGTGCCGGAGAAAGGTTGGCTTATGGGCCCCCATACCATTTTTATTTCCCCTTAAAATCTAGACTTTTGGCATACAAGACTATATTAACGTCCATCCAACGTGTTTTTAAGGTCTAATTTGGATTAAAAATCCTCTTAATTTATTTTATTTAATTATTATAATTTTAAAATTTTAAAATAATAATAATATTATTAAAAAATAGATTCTTATACTAAATGAAAAGCTGTAAATGGATTATGCTACCAAAAGTAGAAGATTGAAATAAGAATCTTCATTAGTCAAATGGCACATCAAACTGGAGTACTCAGACTGCAAAATCGATCTACAACCTACATGACATACCTGCTGCTACCACAAATTCCTCAACTATAATACGACTTGACAACGATAGGCTTGATACATACTGCCACTTCGGTTATTTCCAGCAAACAATTATGATGTCTCAATCACTAAGATTTTTCATGTTGCACAAAATTACTTAAGGAGCGTACAGGCAAAGGTGTAATTTTTTGGATGGATCGTAGCCTTGGGTGTAATGTTATGTGCAATGCAGAGGGACCAACTAAAACACCAATCATTTAAGAGATTTTTACTTCTCAGATAAATCACTTATGACATTGCAGCTGGAAGTTCCAATAGTACATCCATGAGAACGGTGGTAGCAAGCTTACAAAGGAGCCAACTAGATGAATGATAAAAAATGTCTCAATTTCATCCTGGGCCCTTTTCTAAACTACCTAAAGGATTTTTTTAACTAATAATCCTGACTCCATATTGTGCTTGTGTACCGCATGAGTTGGCTCCAAACGGAGCGCTGGGGACAAAAAAATAACAAAAAAGTCGAAATAAATTCATTGACGCCAAAAGGTTCTATCTCATCAGCCCAAGCCTTTAACAAGTAAATCTTTCATCCGTTGCATTAACTTGGAAACCTTTCCATAGAAAGCTACTGGGATTTGGCATTACGATCCCATACATTTTCAGCAAAAATTCATACACACGTACGTATGTCTAAGTGGAATCATGAATTACTGAGGCGAAGATAGGAAACCTTTAAAAAATAAAACAAAAGATAATGATAAAAAGAGTCTCCTACCCTCCTTTTTCAAAAGTAACTCAAACAATAACAATAAACTTTTAAAAAAAGGGGGAAAACCCGAATTATTCGCTTACATACACGGCGACTCTGTCGGGATTGAAAGCTCCGGTGGAGGAATTGTACTCGAAACGACAGAAGAAGTCGTCGTTCCCGACGGCATCGAGCTTGGTGTAGCTCTTGAAGGAGTGGACCGTACACTTGGCCTCAATGGTATCGGCGCTCTGTGCGTCGTAGTGATCAGATAGGAAAACCTCCTTGGAGCCATGGAATTGACGTCGGCCGCCGATGGACTCCTCGGGCCTGTAGTACCATCTGACGTGGACCTTCACGTTGGTCCCACGGCCGTCCGCTTCGATCCGCTCGATCTTCGCCACGCAGGACGGCTTCGAAGGATCCGACGGCCGCATGAGGACGCAGTCCCCGCCTGAAAATACTCGGAGAAGTCAAGTCATGAGATGAGATAGCTCTCTCTCTCTCTCTCTGAACAGAAAGGTTAAGGCGTTGTTAGTTTTTCGGCAAATTAGAGGAGGAAAGTGTGGGAAAAGCGCTTACCTCGGATGGTTTTGTTGATGTGTTTGACCGTGTAAGACTCAAGTGTTCGTCTCGGAGCCTTTGGTTTGGCCATGGGAGTCCTGAAGAGTACAAAGACATGCACAGGGGGAGAGGGGGAGAGGGAGAGAGAGCGAGAGGGAGCAAAACCATGAAGTTGAAGACTTTTTTATTTTTTATTTTAATATTTTTAACTGCTTTTGAAGGAAGATACGATTTGGTGCATCGCGGGCACATATTAACTGATGGTGTCTCCGGTTTAATCTTCGTCTGCTTTGTATAAAGATTAGACTTCCAGTTGAAGCGGAAGGGTAGATATGAAAATAAATGGATTGCTAGGGGTGGTTCCGTGGTTTGTTGAGGAAGGATCGATGCGAAGCCACGTCAGCGTCGATGCAGATTTGGGCTTTTATCCATCGAGTTTTCTAGTAGAAACTAGAATGTATGTAGAAGCCCTCCGTAGAATCTTACATGTTCTGGTAGGGAGCCCCAAGCCTACGTGGATGGTATAAAAATAAAATAAATTATTTTATATCATTAACATAATTTGAATAATAAAATTTAAAATTTAAATTTTAGTTTTTCAATTAAATAAAAAAATTGTAACAAATAAACATTTGATTAGATATATTCTTTACAGACTTAATTCTTTCAAATAAAATTATTAAATATTTTTGAAAAAAGAAAATAATAATATGATTATTAAATATTCTTATCAAATATATTCACTCATATTTTTTATTTTTTTAATAATTAAGAAAATAACTATTAAGAAATTTATATATTTTTTATTTTTTAATGATTAAAAATGTATAAAAAATATTTGTAAAAAAACTCATTTATGCTAATATATATATTTAATAAACAGTTACCCTCACATTATCCTATAGAAAAAACAGATCATTTGTCTCGGAATATCCAATGTGAGTGGGGCTCGCTGCGTTTGTTGACCGGTGAGGACTTTACACACTCACGGCCCGGGGCATGCTACAATAATGGTGTTCCTAGCTCCGACAACAGTCCAAACGACACTCACGGGTGCTGTGTTCCACTTGTTCTGTCCTTGTGCTCAAACCTTGGTGCATGAGGGCATCATTGATGGTCACCATTTTATGAATGAAAGATGGGATAGCATAACAATATACGGATGTATCATTTTTAAATGATAAAACTCTCCCATAATCATTATTCCCTCCCTTTTTGTGTCACAAACCGACGAAAAAAAAATCTAGAGTAGAGACATTTTCTCATTCTTTTACTATTTTTTTATTTTTGTAATTTTTTTACTTAAAAAAATAATTATTAGTGAAATTATATATATGTTTAATTTTTTTAATAATTAATGGTATTAAAAAATACTTAAAAATAATAATCAAAAATTTTAAATATAATAATAAAAAGATTATAAGAAGATAATAACTATATCATTACCCATTTTCTTTTGGCCATTATTTCCTGTATTCGGTCTGGAAACTTGTCCAAACTTTGGTTTGATTGGCCTGCTCGAGAAACCAAAGATTCGAGACCGAGAGTACCATCACCGAAACAAAGACGCAAGTGCTTTTGGATCTTTCTCGTTTCAACGCCAAACAAAACTTAAAGATACTCTAATCATTATAATTTATTTAAATTATTATATAAAATATAATAAATAATTTAATTTTTCTATATTAAAATAATAATATTATTAAAAAATAATATTTTATTCAATTTTTTTTTCCGTCTCAATTTATTCAAATTTCTTCTAACAATACACCAACCTTGAGTTAAAGTGAGGTTCGGTTAAAGGACAGCCGTGTGGACTGCGTCCTCGTCATAAAGCCAGACCAAAAGAGCGAGGCAAGAGACAAAACGCTTTCTAGACTTTGCTTCCAGCGTGGGACTCACAAGAAGAGACATTATTTGTAGTGGGTCCCACGCAGGTCATAAATGATAGACATCTCAAAACTCATCGAACCGATCCTCACACGCATACACGCTGCATCGGGAGTCAGTTCCCGATTGATTAGTTTGATTCCGAAGTTAAACGTGGACCCTACCTCCGGAGAATACCGGAAATTGATTAGGTGTTGACTCTGTCCCACCTACTTGCCTATTTGTCAACGGACGAACCAAATTTTATCCTCTCATTAACTTATACATTAGTATAGAGAATATCGACTAATCCCGTATGGATTAGATTACACTTGACTTTGTTGAATTATTAGATAAATATATAATTGAAAATTAATGTAAATAATTGATCAAGTTGAATTTATATTTACGATTATAAAATCTACAAATCTTGCATACTTTTTTTAAAAAAAATAAAAAATCTATAATTTACATAAAAAATATTTTTTTTAGATAAATATTACAGAAACAAAGAGATTGTATAAAATAAACTCACAGATTAATATGGTTTTATCAAATTTATTAGATTTTATTTATAATAAAAGTAATTTTATAATTTAATATACCACATCAAACTATATCAATTTATAAATTTATTTGTATATAATTCCTTTATGATAAAAATATTTTCCTTTCTTTAACATCAATCTTTCATTTAAAAAAAATAACAAACTTATTAATTCAAAACTATATCTATATAAAAATTCATACGAAACCAGCTTTTATATTTTTGGTGGATTGCAGTTTGGTTTATGCAGGCACTGGTGCCGGAGAAAGGTTGGCTTATGGGCCCCCATACGATTTTTATTTCCCCTTAAAATCTAGACTTTTGGCATACAAGACTATATTAACGTCCATCCAACGTGTTTTTAAAGTCTAATTTGGATTAAAAGTCCTCTTAATTTATTTTATTTAATTATTATAATTTTAAAATTTTAAAATAATAATATTATTATTAAAAAATAATATTTTAACAATAATTTATTTAATTTTCAACTTTCATATCAACTCATTATTCAAATTTTCACTAAAATAAATAATTTGCTCTAAATGGATAAGTTTTACGTAATTTTTTTTTTTTTTTTGTTATAAAAGAGTAGACTCTATTTTAAAAAAGTAAAAAAAAAAATTTATTATTTATTAATAAAACTCAAGTGCTGAATTAGGTGGAAATGTGAATCATTTTGATTCAAATCATTTTTGTTGCGTAATAAGAGTTGAGGGCACGTGAAAATTTATCAAACATGAAGAAATACCAAATGTGAAAAACGTTTTTAGAGATGTTTGATTGCTTTTTCAATAATCAAAGTCATATTATTATGGGAATATGATCAACTAACTAAAGACGGGCAACATGCCAGCAACATTGAACACACGTGGACTTTTTATGGACTAATAAAAAAAGAAAAATTAAAATGTAGTTAAGAAATCCCGGTAAATAAAAGCATCCCAAAAAATGGGGAGTTTAACCTATATCTTGTTAAAATTTTATTGAATATATCTTATTGAAGAGTGAAAAGATAATTAAATAATAATGTATTATTTTAATTCAAGTAACATATATATAATAAAATTTTATCATAAGTTAAAATAAAAGAGCAATGTTAATAATAAACTCTAAATAGATAAGTCTCGTATAAAATCTTTTTAAAAAAAATCATATTAATAAAGATTAGTTCTCTTAAATTTTTTTAAGGCAAAATTTATTTTTTAAGAGATGTTTTAATCACAAAATGATTATATAAAAATAAATGTATACATTGATATAATTTAATAAGATTTATCAAATTATAAAATTATTTTTCTTATAAAATAAATTTTATAAAATTATATTAATTTATAAAATTATTTTTATATAATTATATTCCGTAATACGTCTCATTTATTTTTTATAAGATTTGATTTGATAGTTAAAAATTTTTATTTTAAATTTTAAATTTTTATTTTATTATTATAATTTTTTTAAATTTTAATATAAAATATAATAAATAATTTAATTTTTTTTTAATTTTATAAATTTTAAAATAATAATAATATTAAAATAATTTCATTTTAAAATTTAAAATTTTCATCTATCTACTAAACCGATTCTGAAGATTTTCGCGACAGTTAACATGTACGGATCATTTATTGAAACAAAAACACGTAAACTGAACTAGTTGAATCCTAATTTTGATGGTTTAACGAAAGTACAATGATGATTTGGTTGGATCCGATTTAGGATCTTGTGTCAGAAAAAGCGGACCCAAACCGCGAACCAACCCAGCTTTGAAAATCACCAGTGGGACGGAACGTAAGAGAAAAATTTATGGGGCTTTCCACAGCTGTCACTGTCAGCCAATCAGATCCCTTGGTTTATTTAACAATCCCAAGGTGGTTATGTCTTCTCTTTGCTCACGTCCCGTATTAATTAGGCCGTCTACACGTCATCACCTCTCCCTTCCCGTCTTCAGTCTTCCCAACAACATCAGCCTGCAGGGCGCTAGCTGGTCCCTATGGTCCTATGTACGCGCCTCTTCTCCTCTCCTGTGTCTGGCTTATTTGTTTTGGGCAATTCAAGAGTGGATGATGATAGGTAAGTGCCCTCCTCCTATTTATTCATTATTTTTTCATATTTGATTTTTTTTAATTTTTAATTTTATTTAATAATTAAAAAATTAATTATTAATAAATTATTTATTTTTTTAAAAAAATTTAATAATTAAATATGTTTAAAAAATACTTAAAAATAATATTAATAAAATAAAAATTTTAAAATACACTATAAATAATAAAATAATAATAAGTTTATTACAAAAATGGCTCTTTTTTCTTTGTTCTTGCTTTGAGATTGAGCTAAAAATAAGGTTGTTAGAACTACGAGCGATTTGGACGTTATTTGATTTGCATTATAAGCAAAACAAAGTGGTTCATGGGTCATGAATGGCTTTCTTTGCAAGGACAAATGATGTTTTTTTTCCCTAACTAGTTAATATAGTTAATTTATACATTTAAAAATTAATAAATAATAGATATATTAAATTATTTAAAATATGCTATATCGGTCTATGCTAATGATAATAACAAAATTTAAGATAAAAAATAACATTGTTCATTTATTAATTATGACTTGAGAGTAATTACAAGGAGAAAAGTATTTAAGAAAATGAAATATGTGAAGTATTCTATACTACTGCTATAACACGATTTTATAAAGTAAATTTATGAATTAATATAATTTTATTTGATATATTACATCAAATTAAGTTAATTTATATATATATTTTATAAAATTCCTTTATAACAAAAAAAAGTTATCTTTCTTTTAACTAATATTAGAATAAAGTAGCAATTTTCATAAAAATAATCATTTTTCTTGATCGACATTAATTGTTATAAAAGAACGAAGTACAATGCTATTTAATTGAGGGATGGTTTAACAGCCCATCAGTCAATAAAAACAATAGAGGTGCGAATATGGCTGTTCATTTTTTTGGTCAGAGATGCATGAAGACATATATATTGTGGAAAATTTATCTCAATATATTCAGTCCACGATTATTAATAAGATGTTGTAAGTCTTTAGTTATAAATAAAAATCAGTTTCATTTAAAAAAAAATTAAAGAGAAAATAAATTCAAAAGACCAAGACCAATCTTGTGATGTTGGTCTTCTTCTTCTTCATTTTTTTCTTTTAATATTAGAAATATTTCTCCCTCCATTTCGCTTATGAAAAAATATAGTTACAAACATACTTGTATATTAATCTGTACATCAATATGATGTGATTAGTAAAAAAATAAATTTTATTAAAAATAATATTAATTTAATTTTTAAATATAAATAAATTAATATTAATATATAAATTAGTACATAGTTGTGCTTATATGTAGCAAAACTCTTCACTTATATATTTGCTCCTTAATTATGGGTTCCATATACCAGATGATGTGTATATTTTGCCACTTTCTAGTTTCTAATATCATCTACCGAAAATTAACGACGTGTCGATGTCATGACCGGGCAAAAAATATTAATATTAGACTAGTGAGAAATTTAAGAACATAGAATATGTTTCGGAATCTAAACTATTTAATAATTAAATGTACAGGGAAAAAATGCATGCATATATGTATTGCACAGCACGTCGTATTTGGACGCTTTTCTCAATTAATTAGTCCTATATATGTCCAGCGGCAGCATTAACATTATTTTAGCCGTAAAAGCAAAACTATAACTATTGTCATCAGTCAACTAAACATGCGTGCCAACCTCGCTTTACTTTATGCCCAACTAGAACATATCTTCTCCTCCCTCTGGTTTTGAAAAAAATATTTGATTTGAGCCGTTTGCATGAAAAATTATAAATAAAAAATAAAATAAAATAACTAATAATTATGTGCATAGTTATAATTTCTTGAGTAATGCTAAAAATTTATTGTTTGATGCCTCCACGTCTAACTTGGAACAAGGAAGTTTGATAGTTTGAAATGCCAAAAAACACATTTGATGCCTAAGTTTTTCCTAAAGAGAGTGAGAGTTTGTGATGATATGAGTTCGTATCATACTCATATCAAGACCTTTATACTTCTTTTTTTGTGTTGTCATTGTTCTTTCTGTGCTTGAGGTGTCCACTCTTGCTATGGGTGGTATGTCGTCGCATTTAATTAGATAGTCTTTATCAGGAACAAAATCTCAACTTATATCGAATTTCTGTGTCTGTGAGCGGCACCATGTGGTATTTATATAATGTGGTAGCCCCTATCAAATAAGAGATCTCAGCTCATATCGGGTCATTTAATGTGACGTGTCTAGAGGTATGTATGTGTGAATGTTGTCCCATATTTCCTTTCTTGATTTAGGCTTTCTTCTCACCGCTGAACCTTTAATACATGGGCTTTTAGCTTTGGATAATCGGGCCAAACCATTCGAGTGAGGGACGAATATGTCATTCCACTTCTTATCACATGATAATGTTTGATATTGAGTGATCAAAACATAATGAGATAGTAATATTATTATTATTATTATTTTGCGGGCATTAAGGTACTGTTTGGATAGTGAGTTGAGATGATTTATAAATTGTAATAAGATTATTAAGTTGAGATAGTTTTTAAAAATTTTACATGTTTGAATTTGAAAGTGAGATGAAAACATTGGCAATGGTGCCATTGCCAAATCTAAAATTTGGTTAAAAGTTGAGCTTTGGCTAAAATCAAAGGTATTGAAGATATTCATCCACGTTAGACTATTTATCAAAAAGTTAAAATAATAATATAATATCGTATATTTTATTAATAATATTTTTTTTTTATATTTTACAAATATACTCAATGTGACGCCCCCAAATTCTGTTTGGGATCGGACGGACATTTGAAGCGTCAAGACATGCAACACAAGGTTACTTGTCCCCGTTCATGACATATAAGATACAATGTTCCTAACATGCATTTAACATTATGCAATATTCGCAGCGGATAATTTTTTTTCTTTAACAATACTATGCACCAAATTGAAAATATCCCAAATGCTTAAAACATACTTCATACATAAAGACTCATTGAATATATCACAACACTAGTCCAAAAAATGGTTATGATCCAAAAAGTACTAGAGATGCAACTCCATTGTACAAGTAGTAATTTACATTAACTACTATATTAACATTAACGTCGCACCGTCGCTTAGTCAACTGTGTCTAGTTGATTAGCTTCTGATTCTCCTTCAGGTCCTGTAACAAGATCTACCATTCGGGGGGACTGGTAGTTAGGACTACCAAAGTGAGATTTGATTATAAATCTCAGTAAGTTAACAAAAAACTTCCACACAAGCTAATGATGCATGGATGACAGTAAAAGCATAAATGTATAATCAAATTCATAAGTAATTAAAGCATAACTTGGCGTACAACATAGCATAATTGACATAAATTAAATTGAAACATGAACTGAACTTGACTTAACATGAACTTGATCTGAAACTTGACTTAACATGAAAAATACATACTCCACAGTTGTTGTGGCCCCATGTATTATACGTGTAAATACATACTCTACAGTTGTTGTGGCCCCATGTATTCTACACAAACTTGACTTAACATGAAAAATACGTACTCCACAGTTGTTGTGGCCCCATGTATTTTACGTGTAAATACATACTCCACAGTTGTTGTGGCCTCATGTATTCTACACAAACTTATTCTTTAACTGCTTAAATACATACTCCACAGTTGTTGTGGCCCCATGTATTCTACGTGTCACAATTACTGTGTCTCACGTAGTGTATGCGTCACAATTGCTGTGACTCCATACATAAGTAATCAAGATAAAACGTGACTGGAATACGAAATGACTGAAGCCCTGACGTAACATAACGTGACTTGAACATAACTTGAAATACATGATCAACTTGAGATCAAAAGATTTCGTAACATGGCATAACATATAATAGATAACATATTTAACATGACATACTTGCAATAGTGAATATTACATGACTTAACATACATGTAATAGATGGCATACTTAGCACGATGTACTTGTAATGTACAGCAATACATGACAGAATATATTATGTAACAGATAAAAACTGATGATAGAATAAATTCTGTATAACAAACAATTACGTGATGACTTGACATGGCATGACATATATTATAACACACATATATACATTGTAGTTCCTTTACTTAGCACACATACACAGTAGACTGCTAGTAAGTTAAAAGCTAACTTACCTCGATCTTCGTGTTTCTTATAAAACCTCAAGCGCGATCATGAGGAACTGTAATTAGTGATTCTAAAAGTTAGCACTGAATTACTAATAACTTGAAATATGAAAAATACTAACTTAAAGAGTAAAATTTCTATTTTACTCTCTACATGTAGGAAAATGACCGTTTTACCCATAACTTAAGGATTTTGCATACTAACTCCAGAAGTCACTAAAATTTACATGTCTCATGTAAATTTTATCCTTAACTCAAATATCAATTTAGAAAATTTTAAAACTAATCACAACTATTAAAACTCCATAGGGCCGAAATTCCCAAATGCTATTTCCATTGATTTTTGTTTCTAACTTGTTTTGATTAACCTTTTGATCTATGACTTATAAAGATGTGATATTCAAATCAAACCATCACATGGTTTAAAAAGATGTCCTAAAACATATATAAGCTTATAATACAAGATCAAATGGTTAAAAATTAACCAAAACATAAATTTAGCCAAGAACATCCACACTTTGGCTTATTTGAATATCTCTTTACATAAAATTTCATATATTTGAAACTAACATCAAATATCTTCAAAATAATAATATAACATGTATATAAGATACTTAGGATCCTCCAATAAAATTATCAAAGTCATTGGAATAGGTTTAGACCACCAAAGAGTTAAACTTTATCAAAACAGAAACTGTTTTTCCTCTTCCAGTTTCTAAGTTTCTAAATTTAAGAAAATCTTTCATCAAAACCTTTAATCGTGCAAAAATCCTCAACCAATAGTCATATATACATGTTAACAATACTCCATAAAAATTTCGGACCAATATCTATCCATTAGCTTGGTCAAAAACTCCAAACTATAACATATTCTCCAGTTTATCTTCCAGAATGACCTTTCTATAGTTTACATAATATTTGACTGACCAAATGATTTTCAAATGGGACAAATAAGATATCCAAATAAACTAGACTAAAAAATGAACAACTTATATGAAAGAGATTTTATGATAAAACACTTACAAAAGTTTCGAAATGGGCATGTAAAAGAACTCCTAAAAGCTGTCCGAGAGAGAGTGTTTGATATTCTTTTAATGGAAAATATAAATGAAAATAATTTCGTGGGGAGAGGTGGGTGGAGATACTTATAGATGAGATATGGAAGAGATGGGGCTGGAGTGAGAGTTAAGTGTAAGACTCTCTTACCTGAAGTGAGAGTTAAGTGTAGGACTCTCTTACCTAATAATATCTACAAAAATCAATTCAAGATATTTTTACCCAATAATATCCACGAAATTAGCTTAAAATATTTTTATCTAATAATATCTACAGTTTTGAACAAACTTTTTGTCCGAAAATATGAAAAAATATTATTACGCCATAAGACCTTAAATAACCCTCTGAATCTAATGGCACAAACCATAATACATTTTGACACTTCTAATTATCTCCAATAATAAAAAACACACTTCTGATACCATAGTAAATAATAACACTAACTATGTAGTTAGACAAAAACTTATACGATTAATGGATTAGTGAAAACTTATGAGGTCTTCACGAGGTTCCTAAAGTTAATAGAAATTTCACAATTGAATTTTTAGCGGGCTGTTACACTCAATATATTAATTAATAATTTAATTTTTACTTAAAGTTATTGTTTCTCAACTATTTTTTATGTCAACCTAATTATCCAATTAATATATAGTCTTGTTTACAAAAAATATTTCCTGAAAAACCTGGACATAATATACCTTGTTTACTAATAAAAGTTTTAAAAAGAATTTAATAAAGTATTATTAATTATTTGTGAATAAAATATGGATTTGATATGTAAACAGTGACTCAAACTTTAGGAATTCCTTTAAAGTTAGGTTACTTTTGTTTTTTTATATGAGATGAGATGAAATGAAAGTTGAATAAAATATTATTATAATATTATTTTTATTTTAGAATTTGAAAAAGTTAAATTGTTTATTTTATTTTTTATAAAAATTTAAAAAAGTTGTAATGATTATATGAGATGAGATGATAAGTTTTAAGAAAGTGAACGAGGCCTTAGAGCATCAGTAGCAGGCTCAACAAAATTAAATTTTAACTAAAGAATAGTTAAAGTGCAAGATAAAGTGTAACAATAGACTTAACAAATAAACAGTAATTTTAACCAAAGACTATATGACTAGCTAAATATGTTGAGCCAAATGGATTAGTTAAATATTATTTTTCAATTAAAATATGATCTTCCTGCCGCTGCTTCTTTCCCACACAAAGAAATAATGAAAAACAAACACAAATGATGCTCTGCTTCTTTCCCATCCTCGCCACTTTGAACTCCGTTTGTTTTTTTTTTTTTTTTTTTTTATTTTTTTTTCACTTTTGGGTGTGAATACAATATTAAACTGTAATGCAACAATAATATTTAATACAATTATATTCAAATTACAATTAGAATTAACATAATAAAAAGTTAAAAATCAATATTTTAATAGAATAGTAAAAAATTTGTTGAGTCTATTATTTGGAGTTGTAAAAAGTGACTAGCTAAAATTTATAAAAGTAAATTTTTTAGCTAGATTTTAGCTAAAGTTTGTTGAGGTCACTACTAATGCTCTTAGTGTAGCTCAAATTCTAAACTAAAAGGTTTTTAGCTAGTCTAATTAAGGTGATTTATACAAAACTTAACTATATTTTAGATTTCACTGACATTTGGTAGTACAATGTCTGTATTCTGAGATGGTTTAACTTTTAATATTTTTGAAGATTTGATAGATGTGGGTTCCACCGATCATTATATAGTGTCTGTAATAATTTTGTTTTATTTATAAATAAGTAATAATAGTTAATAAATTACCTATCCATAATTTCATTTCTATAATATATTTTGTAATAATATTATAAGATGACAATACTTTTATAAATTTAAATTATTTTTAAGGAATATCTTATAAAAATATTTTTTTATTTAAAATTGAATTAATTAAAATATTATAAAAACATTGTGTTTAAAAGACGTGGGTCTCTCATTTTATTTTTGGCCACGGGGGTGAGGGGTCGAACTTCGGTTGGTGTTTTTAGCTTTGGGAGAAAAAGTAAAAGGCTCCATGGTGTTAGAAAAACATATTTGTGAAACGGTAATGGAATAAGTTGAAATTGAAATCAAAATAACCCTCCTATCCGTTTGGATACAAGACCATCTCGAGTTGAGATGTACTCACAAACTAAATTGGACTTAAATATAAGATAGATTCTAGATAGATGGCATGTAAAATAAAATAAAAAAACCTCGATGGGTTAGAAATGTTATTATTTCAAATATTTCTAAATATTAAGAGAATTTAAACAAAAAGCACAAAAGATTTAAAATTCTAAGGATTTGTTTGGGATTGCGTTAGGAGTCTTAAAAACGATTAAATATTCTTAAAAGCTCTTTAATGAAAAAATTAAGTCGTTTGAACATTACATATTAAAGCATTTTTAATCTTAAATAAACTAAAAAGTACGCTTTAAGAAAAGTATCATCTTGATGTTTCTTTTCAAACGTGTTTTTTTGGATAATGCGGAATGTAATTTAAATTTTAAAAAGACTGTTAATAGACGAAAATATCCATACAACTTTAAAATAATTACAACTTTCAAATTTTTAAAGATATGATCATAATCTTTAAAAATTCAAACAATCATCATTTCTACTTCAGAAAGTATTTTTTTAATTTATTTACAAAGAAATATAATATATTTGAAAGTGTTTTAAATATATAGTTACCAAATAATAATTAATTTTTTAATATTAAAATTTATTACTTAGACTGTAAGTTATAAGTATTAAAATTATATGTTATATTTTTCACTATAATCTTAAACATGCACTAAATATGCACGTAAATGACTTCTTTAGTCTATTCTCATCGGATGATATCACGACAAATACCGCCCTGTACATATTTCAAAAGTTTGTGCCTCTATAGCTCTCTCATTCGAATTATAGCCCCCCACCCAACATGCCTTTATCTTTATCATTGCAACAATCATAAAGATACCCCAAGAAGAAAAGGAATATATAAAGATAAGTAGTGCCAATTAGTGCGTTAGACAAGTACGTTTTTATTTTATTTTTTTAATGGAATATCCTCATCATCAGGATGAAAAATTCTTCATGCGATCTTACCTTTAATGTTTTGAGCATACGATAATTAGGTCTAATTTTCAAAAAGTGAGCATATTATTGATGATTCCACTGACAAACAAGGCAAGTTTTGAACTTTATATCTTCGGTTGCAAGTTTTTTTCAAGAGCTTTTCTTCATTGCTTTATAATTGACTATTTATTTAAAAAGAAAAATATTTTAATCACAAATAAATTACATAAAATTAAATTTATAAAATGAAGTGACTTGATATGATATGTTAGATTATAAAATAATTTTTATCATAAAATAAATATAATAAATCATATGAAATCACGTTATTTTATGAATTTATTTTTATATAATATTTTTATATATGTAGCACTTATAATTTGAAAATACAATTTTTAGAAAAATTTTGATTGTTATAAGCCACTTGTTTCGAGATTCATCATCTTATACAAAAAATATTATTATTATTATTATTTATATATTTTGGATGTAATCGAGCTTTCAAATAAAATTTTATTTTATTACATGTATTTGAATGGTCATGTACATGACTCTTGAAAGAAAGCAACACCTTTGTGTAAAGGGTACCATGTCTCCCATACTCCCATGCATGACGTATTTCCCTTGCCATTTCAAACAATGATGTTGACTAGTAATACTCGTACGTCGTAGAGATGCCTCTAACACCAAAACTAAGGGAAATTAACACAAATACATCAAAAGATAGGGACCCTCAATGCAAAATCACAATAAAAAGATGACATACTCAGTGATATAGGCACCTTCTGTACGCCTCCTAGATTTTAAATGTTTCAAAGAATATATAAACAATCGTATAAGTTAAATAGACAGACAAACAAAAAAATAATGGAAGTTTGAAAAAAAGTGGAAAAAAATAAAGGTAACAAAAAGGGGAAGGGATTAGAATATGCTTGTGTATGGTGGATATCGCAGCGAAGCCAGGCCTTCCATGCTCAAGGACGAGATAGACAGCCCGAGAGAGAGAGAGAGAGAGAGATGGTGTAAGGGGTTTAACAGAGGGTTTTGTTCTACCAACTGGTAGTTAGAGATTAAGCTCCTTAACCAAACTCTCCTACACCAGCAAGAATAAGCTCTCGAGTCGCGAAGAAGAAGCAGCAGCGATACTGAGTCAAGCATCGCACCAAACTCCTGGAGCTCGGGCTGAAACAAAACCCAAAAGAAGAGGGATAAAAGAAAGAAAGAAAGAAAAGAGAAAATTCTGTTTTACAAAAGGAGATAGAGATGGAAAGATAAAGTTATCATTCTTTTGAGTTTCTCACAGAAGCTTTTATAGAGAGAGAGATGTTTGCGTATGATTCTCACGTGGAGATTTAAGCCTTTAAGGAAATCATAGAAGGAGAGCACATAATTGGAAAAAAAGAGAACAAGGTGAAAATTCATAGCTCTTCGAGTTATATTGCCCCCCTTTTCTTTTTTCTAAAAGAACAGTAGCTGGGGCTTCTTTATTTTAATATTATTATCCTTGGAGCATATGTATGCATTGAATTTTCAACGAGAAGCGAGGCCTTGTGTTGTTCTATTTTGGGGAGTATAGGGATTGGAAAGTGTTTTAGTTTGGGAAGGATTGTGCTCCTGCAGATCGGTTGGTGTCTCCAAGCTTCGCTGTTCCCCACGACGCCCACAACTACTACAGATTTCCAGGTTATTTTTTATTTTTTATTTTTATTATCATTATTAATATTCTCAACTGTCTGACATTTTTCTTCCTTTTTTTCCCTTCCTGTCACTTTGTCTTGGTCGCTGAAGCTTAAAATTTTGTTACTCTCTCTCTCTCTCTCTAGTGCTTGATAGGACGATGATGGTGACGATAAGAAAATGAAGTACATCCAGTTTTTATTTTTTAACATGTCCCTAACTTATAAAAGGTTGTTGGTATTTCGTTTTGCTTGCTTCTTCCTCCCCTATTTTTGGTTCTTTTAATTTTTTGTTGTAGATTTTGTCCTCCTTTTATCTTCTTCCGAAATCACGTTCTTTTCCCTGGAAATCTTATGTTTTTCTCCCTTGGTTTATTTTTGACTTTTTTGGGTCGTAATTGTTCATTCACTTGAGTGGGTAATGCTTAAATTTGATTTCTTTGTGAAGAGAAATGATTTATTGAGCATTAATTCTCTTTCTACTCAAATTTGTTGTAAAGGTTTTCCTTAAATCAGTATCTAAGATTGCTCTCGTTGATGCTTGTATAGAAATTTATCTTTATAAAAAAACCAATAAATTGATATATATCCCAGCATGGAAATGAAGATTGCTCTTACGCCTGACCCTTAAAATTCATAGCTTTTATATACTGTCAAGTGTTATGACAAGGGTCTTGTACCTGTAATAGCTTCTTTCAGGCAGTTAAGGCTGTACCTGTCTGTATCAAGACTTAAATTTGGTTACTAATATTGATTATTCTCCTTATTTAAAATAAGAATTATTAATCACGGGAAGCTGTTTTGATTTCCAATTTTCAGTTCCGAGGTGACTTCGTGATCTAAATCGCATAACCAGGTCGGGAAGTTTTGAGAGTTGAGAAAAATGGAAGCTTTTTACGCTAGTTCAAATAATCAAAGAGATACTGCGCCAATGCTCTATGTAAGGGAACATTTACCTAATTCCTCGGTTCTTCCCGGTAATATGATGATGTATATGAATTCTGGTTCATACTCGGATGCTTTGGCCGGGAATTCTCAGCAGCAAAACAACTGCATGGTGATCCCATCATTGGGTGCTTCAAATTCCGCCCAACAGCAGCAAGAAATTTTGTCAAATTTTGGTTCGCGCATTGTGGAGCATGATTTCAATGCATGGAGGGAAGGTAGAAATGAGATGTTAGTTACGCACCCAATGGGTGGCTCCACCAGCATTCTTCACGGTGGGCAAAACTTACAGGGCCAGGGATTATCTCTCAGCCTCAGCACACAAATCCCAACAGGAATTCAAATGCCTTCTATCCCATATCGGAATCCTAATCCAGGATTTGCTTCAATCTTGAGTCCTAGTTCGTCAGTTTCAGCTGATAGTGGCGATAGGAATGGCTCTTCTAGAGATGAACAGTTGAGAAATGCTGAATACTTGCCTCATAGTTTTCCTGGAGGAAATCAAGATTTATATAAAGGGCATTTATCTACATTAGGGATGCCACACATTGTGAGAAACATTCCCAATTCCAAATATCTTAAGGCAGCACAACAACTGCTTGACGAAGTGGTTAACATCCGGAAAGCTCTAAAGCAGCCTGATATTGCAAAACATGATGGCGCGCATGAGCATCAGATAAAGAGTCGCAAGGAGGGTGGTGGGGGAACAAAGAATGAAACTACAATGCCACCAAGTGGAGTGTCTTCATACCCCCACGAATCAGCCAGTAACTCTCTATGTGAGCTTTCTCATGCTGAAAAGCAAGATCTACAAGACAAGTTGACAAAGCTATTGTCCATGTCTGATGAGGTAAGACCAATAAGTTTGTTTTCCATGTCTCTTGCTGAGATAATTGTATTGATCTTTTCATTTATGTGGTCATGAAGTGGACTAATTTTTTGTAATGCAAAACCTTATTGCAAATTTAGCGAACCCGATTTTCTGGTAAGTTTTTACTCTATTTGAACAGTGTGTACCTCTCATTTTTGCCGCAAAACATTTTGTTTGCCTGCCTGGATGCATGCATGTGAAACTTTAAATTTTATTAGTTTTGCATCACATGTTTACCGAATTGAGGACCTCCAAAAGAATGATTGATACTAGTGTCCCAGGAAAAGATATTTATATTAAAGCATTAGGTAGCTGCAGGATCAAAAATTTAGTATCACATGCTGATTGGGCATAGGTATTATCTCACTGATTGGCTTTTGAGTATTTTGTGTCTGTTGGTGTTTAGCCATTTTTGCCACCAGGTGAATGCAGGCCAAATGGATATGGGGAGAGATGCTGGCATTACATAGATAGCAGTTCCTTATCTTGTTAAATGCTTTATTAAAGACTTATCACAAACTTTCTAGGATTGTTGAAAATAAAATTTTCTGGCGTAGCTTTAAGGAGGATATGGAATTCAGGAACTTTCAATGGATCATGGGAGGATGAAATGTTTAGCAAGCAAAAGTTACCAGACTTCTGGTGACAAAAAGTTTCAACTTTTAGTTTGTGACAACTTACCTATTTACAGTTCGTATTTGTATATTGGTTGATGGTGTCTACGCAGTTATAAGAAATTAGTTGGTGCTGCTGGGAACTTTTGTACAAATATAATATGAGCTACTTTTTTTTTTCTCAATTAAGTAATTAATTTGATGGTTATGATCATCTATAAATTTTTATTTTTACCTAGAATGTTAGTTTTCTGATCTTTCAGATGTCTCTGTAAAGAAGAAGAATGCATGAATTTATGCACTGCACAGTCCTTTTCAACCTATTTCTGATAAATACTGTGCTATTGGGCTCTCATTTCCTTTGTACCTTTGCGTGTGGATGAAAGAGATTGTTTTGATAAAGCTATGAGGAGTGAGTATAGTTTTATTTTCCTGCTCTGTGTTCTCATAATCTCTCTTATGTTACAATACCTGTGCCAAGTACTTTTGTTGTATAATGATACAAGTCATGCATAGGCTAGAATTCATTGCCATGGAGCTGATTCTTTAGTCAACAAAATCTAAGATGTGTTCTCATGATTTCATCCTAATCCCTATAATATTTTAAGAGGTATGAACTTCTTTTCCCACAAGGTCTAATGATGATAACTTTATTTCATAGGTTGATAGAAGGTACAAGCAGTATTATCATCAGATGCAGATTGTGGTGTCTTCATTTGATGTAATTGCGGGATGTGGGGCAGCCAAACCATATACTGCACTTGCCCTACAGACTATCTCGCGTCACTTTCGATGCTTGCGTGATGCAATCACTGGTCAGATTCGAGCAACTCGAAAAAGCCTTGGGGATCAAGATACTTCAGGAAGCAGTCAAGGAGTTGGAATAAGTCGCCTCCGATATGTGGACCAGCAGCTCAGGCAACAAAGGGCTATTCAGCAACTTGGTATGATGCAGCAACATGCATGGAGGCCGCA
The DNA here is from genome assembly GCF_018687715.1 of Carya illinoinensis. NCBI lineage: Eukaryota > Viridiplantae > Streptophyta > Magnoliopsida > Fagales > Juglandaceae > Carya > Carya illinoinensis. Next base: position 32,918,629 of record NC_056757.1, read on the forward strand.
AAGGGGGCTACCTGAGAGCTCAGTTTCAATTCTTCGTGCTTGGCTGTTTGAGCATTTCCTTCATCCGTAATTCCTCTAACATAACACTTCTACCCAAAAATTTCCAATTTTTCTTGCATGAGATTTTAGTGCTTTGTTAACTAAGTTCTAAATTTTTTTGCCAGCTATCCAAAGGATTCTGATAAGATCATGCTAGCGAGGCAGACTGGCTTGACTAGAAGTCAGGTTAAAACCATTTAATTTTGTTGTCTACAGTTTCTGACATAGAATATGTGATGCTTTGTGTTCTTAAAGGAAAATCAGAAGTACCTCTTTCAGAGTTTGAAAGAGGTATTTTCATATGCATATCATATGAAAATTGAATCCCGTTGATAGAAAACAATTTCAGTCACTTGTGAGAATGTGATGGAGAAAGTTGAGAAGCCAGTGGTACGCAGGCTGTAGCCAAGGACAGTAGGAATAATGCGGTAGAAGTTGAAGAATAAACTTATTTAAGTTGACCTCTGTTAGTGGTCATCATGGTCGAATCAATTGAAGGAAGAAACGGAAGAGAAGTATCATTTGTTTCCATTCTTCTGCTTTTATTTTATAACCAGAGCATTAGTTTACTATGAAAAATAATATGAAAAATCTTGGGTTACCCCTTCACTAAATATCTGGGATATGGTTATATCAACTCATCATTAGTATTGTGCGTATTTTAAATTCTTTTTGAAGGCTGTTCGTGCAGATTAGAAGATACTAATTGATTAGAGTCGCTTCAATACTGCTTGGGATCTAAAAGTAGTAGGAGAAATGTCATATGCTCTTGGCTTCGTTTTTATTTTGTCCTTACTATTGACCAAGATATATACTGCATTAAATGGCTATGCATTGTTTCTGTGTTTCATCTTTATTAATTTAGTGACATCTTTGAGCTTGCTCAGGTCTCAAACTGGTTTATAAATGCACGCGTGCGTCTCTGGAAGCCCATGGTCGAAGAGATGTACAAAGAAGAGATTGGAGATGCTGAAATGGACTCTAATTCCTCATCTGAAAATGCAGCCAATGCAACAAAAGGTGATTATGGGACCTCTGAGGATAGAGGGGAAGATTTCCAACAGAGTGCAAGTTCAACAGCCACCGAGAGATGCAGCACGGGTCAACTCATGGACTCCAAACCAGATCATGTTCCTGATCTAGAAATGGCAGGATCTGGTGGAGTAGCCAATTATCAAAGCGGGACTCATGGAGAAGCTGAAAAGGAATATGGGCTAATGAAGGGAAGGGAGGAACAAAGGCCTACTATGGATGACTGTAATCTCTTTCCTGATGCTATGGTTCATTCTGATGCAGCCAGTGAACGGTTCATGGCGGCTGCTGCTGCATATCACATGTCAGAGTTGGGGAGATTCGGGGGTGGAAGTGGAGTGTCTCTCACATTGGGGTTGCAGCACTGTGAGGGTGATAGCCTACCCATGTCTGGTGGGACCCATCGCAGTTTCATTGCCATGAGAGGGGACCAAATTTACAATGCTGCACCATCATCTGTAGGGGCTGAGACTGCAGATTTTGAGTGCATGAATCCTGGTAACCAGCAACACAGGTTCAGTTCTTCCCATCTATTACATGATTTCGTTGTGTGAGAATTCGGATCGCGGATCCACATTATTGATTTTTGAACAATTATTGTTAGCAAGAGGGACAGTAATTTGCCTGGCTATGGACTCTTCTTCCAGGAACATTGATCTAGCTAGCAGATGGTAATAGAAAGATTGCAGCCCTCCAAATATGGTGACACATAAAACACAGTTGTAACATATCAAGGAATTGACTGGAAGATTAGCATATTGTAAAGATACATGTTTTTTTGCTTGACATGTTGAAGGAAATTGTACAATTTGTGCCTACAGTTTGAAGAACAAAGATGCTATAATCTGAAATAAAAGATCAGTAGATGTTGGGTGATTGCTAGTTTGATGCGGACGATGACCTACGGAGGATATTGGTAATTGTTGTTGCTGTTCTAGAAATGGCCACAACAACGGCAACGGGAGAGAGAAAACATAGAGCAGACAATCTTGAGCGGTTGACTGTTATGTTAGCATTAGGCGGATTTTAGACAGCAGACACGCAGGCTAGTTTGATTGTTAAAATGATCTATATTCATCTCATATCATTAATGAGATTGACTACCTTTTAAACTTTTCATAAAAAATTTAAAACCATTTCAACCTACTTCATACATTCAAACACATATCTCTATATATTTACATTTAAATATATCTTAATGAGACCTATAAAATACTATTATTTACAGATCAACTCAGGTAATCTAAGATCATCTCAGCATCTAAACACAACCTCACAACCTTAGTGACTCAAGTTTGTTCTACATTACCATTTCTCACCTTCCTGGGGATTAATGGAGAATCCTCTTTATAAGCTAAAACCATGACAATAAGCTAAAACCATAACAAATAGGGTATGGCGAAACTAAAGACCGCTATCAGGCTTCTGAAAATTAGGGAAAAAAGTCGTTTCATTCACGTACAGAAATTAGTGTTTACGCCACTCTGACCACCGCAAGAGGAATGGTCTTAATGGCTAGTGAGAAACCACACAATTGACAGGAAATCGTCACTCAATATTAAGCATCTGCTTGAACGTAATCCCAGGCTTCATTTAAGGCATGCTATATACAGAAACGTTTTCCCGAGGAATTGAAGTCAGGAAAAGTAGGCTCCAATAAACGTAGTCCCAGGCTCCAGAATGGATTCAAGATTGTCGCTGATTCGACCACGCCTCTACATATAAAACTGAAGTTTGAACAAGTGAAGATTCCAACTTGGCCAGATAGAAGTAGATATAATTCAAGCCTACTCCAGTGCTGAGACCTAGCATGATGCTAGGTACTACCTGAAAATTATACAGAACATAGTTAGGGAACAATTTAATATTCGTGCATGGATCATGACTGTGAACAAGGACGTGTGTATTCTAACCTTCTGTACAGAGCCTTTATGTCTTCCCCTAAGAGTGAACTTTCCAAGAAGAGATCATCACAATCTTTCACGTCAACAGTCTCCACTTCGAAATCCCGATAACCACAATATTCATTCCATTCAAACCACATCTTTGAAATTAACTCCTTCTTGAAGCAAGTGCCATGATCTTCCTCTTCAGGCGAATCAGCAGCTACCAATCGATATGCAAACACTCTCTTCTTTTGACCCGGTCGAAATGCACGACCTATTGCTTGCCGGGTCACTGACGGATTAAGATGTACATCCATAATTATTATGCGGGATGCCCCAACCAAAGATATACCCTCCCCACACGCCTTGATGGAGCCAAAGAAGACTTTGGCATCAGAAGAATTGTTGAAGCGCTCCATGGACCATTCACGATGGTCAGAACTTGATTCACCAGAAATCACAAAGATTTCTTTTCCAGGACTCCAACCCTTTATCTTCACAGCTAATCGCTCTAGAAATTTCAAGGGTAGGAGGTACTGACTGAAAACCAGCAGCTTCTCTCCGGCTGACTCACATAGGCTAAGCATATTAAGAAAGAATTTCGCCTTCACTCCATCTTTCACATCTATTTTCTCTAACAACTCATCCACCAAATGATCAGCAATTGCATGATTCTCAGAGAAAGAATTCAATTTTGGGTGAAGATAGACGGCACTCCCAACAGAACTTATCTTGAATTTCCTCACCAACTTTTTTAATTTCGAAACTTCATGCTTCTGTCTGGAACTTAAATTCAGCACCACAGTGAAATCAACAAGACCAGGAAGCTCATCTAAGAAGTCCCCTTTATAATAGTGAAGGACCTTGCTGGTCATCTCACGCAAATCTTGTATGACACCCACTTTCCTCCTAAAATCCTTGTCTTTCTGTAAAGTGTGTTCAACCAAGTCATAGAAAGCTGCATCAGCACCTGCTTTAAACTGCCTTCTCGAACCAGGTATATCTACTCTACTCATGATGCGCTTGACAACAGCTCGAGAGGTTTCCAATCGTAAAAACTTTGGTCGGACCAGATTCAAAATATTGAACACCTCTTTGACATGATTTTGGTAGAGGGTTCCTGAAAGTACAACTTTTCTAGGCGTTTGCACCTTTGCAAGTGACTGTAACACATTTGTGTCCTCGTTTCGTGGAGTGTGCCCTTCATCCAGAACAAGAATTGAAGGAGCCTTGAGAAGTATCTCTTGACATGAAGCAGAGGTATTGCTAGCTCCATTGTCACAAACAATTGTTGAGAATTGTTTGTACCCTAAGAAAAGGACACTCTTATGCTCCACCCACTGCTTCAACACCTCTAGCTGCTGAGATCGATTATCTGCCTTGACAGTGTAAAAATCATACAGTGGAATGTCCTCCACTTGCCACGTCTGGAACTCCTTTTTCCATGTAGCCAGTATTCCTTTGGGGAGTACAATAAGTGGTCTGGCGTGTGGATACTTTCCCAGGAAACTTTGCATAAAACTGATTATCATGAATGTCTTTCCAGATCCAGGAGCATGGGCCAGGATGCAGCCCCCAGGACTATCACCCACCAAGTTGCTAACAAGAAAATTGAAACCCTCCACTTGATGAGGTTTCATTTGCTTTGTATGCCTTGGATGGGCAGATATTTCAGTTGCCATTGTATCATCTTCAGAATATTTAACTCCAAATATCTCAGTTGAGTCTCTGTCTTTGGCATTCCGAGAATCAGGCATGTAAGTCCGGGTACTCCTTTTGATCTGAATTGAAAAGAATAACACTAGTCAAAAGGCAATTGAATTCCCAAAGTATCCCTATATGGGTTCAAGCATATCCATTTAATGATGGCTTTAATTCCAATACCAATACACTCAACTTTACAGAACTAGAACTCTATATTATTAAACATGGACAAACAAATTATCCCATCTCACGACATAGCAGCTACTATCACACAATCATTTTACTGTCAAAAGGGGTAAAAAGGACCAACAGTTAGAATACCAATTGTAATTTGATACTTATATCATTCTATGCATATACCACTGTTCCATGCTGACATTAGAAAATTCCAAAAATATAATAAATTCACCCACAGTCTTCACCTTATTGTACTGGAACTCGAATATTGTCTCAATACCCCTGTCTATTACCCCACAAATGCGGCAAACATAACCAAGATCATCCTTCAAGACAAAAGAATGATCACAGTCTTCCCCTCCTCTTGCTTGTTCTTCAGATGGAGGATCTACAGCATCATCCTAGTGAAAGCAGCATAAAATTAAGTTAATATAGTCAATAATATCAAGTTATCCATATCAATTTCACATTTATAAAAAGTTATTTCTCCAGTCCTTAGTAAGGTTGAGTGACCATGACCATTTTCTAGTTTTTTGGTAATACCAAACAAACGCCTTAAATTGGAACCTAGATTTTCAGGATTGAGTATGATTCATATTAACAATGCTTGTGCAGCAACTTTGAAGCATAAATAAGCAAAACTTTATCATTAGTGCTCATTACAAAAACACATAACTTCTAGTTTTAAGGACAGGAGATAAACATAAAATATGAAAAATGAGAAAAGAGCTTATGCAATGCATACATAACTAAGAAAAATTATAGGAGTAAAAGTTTAAACAAACAAAATAACATGAATGTATGTTTAAACTACCAGCAATTAATGTACATTTTAGATACACTAATGCATTCCATCCAGCAGAATCACCTAGCAGTGACTTCTTTGCAGAAACTATTCATCATCTTCTTCAGTCTATACTGATGGAAGTTACCACAGCCTTTTAACTAAATTCAACCTGACAATTTTTGTCCTTGTTTTCTATACCACTTTTCCCTTAAATTTCTAGAAAGGTCTTGCAAAAGAAATAGCAAGTCACACCCAAATTTGTTTAGTTATTTCTAACATCAATAGTAAATCCAAAATCCAACTCTACTTTTTGTCCATGGGTAACGTACAACTCAACAATCCTGACTAAAAAAATATTTCTAAAATATTCGCAACGATGTTAACCAAGGCATTGAAGCAAAGAATTTTGATACAGTCCAAACAATAGGGTGGATACACAATCTCGGTCTATCTCATCTTAGAGAAAAATAAAACAGAATGAACAAACTGAAAATTAAGAACCATGTCTGTCTTGACAATGACTAAACTTTAAATACCTTCGAACATTCTAACGCCATTGACATCTCCTTCCACATATCTTCCAGGCCATCATCTTCAGCATCATTTTGATGATTTTCTTCATCGTCTATGCCAACATAAACACCCTTTTCTCCCTTGATTTCGAGCTCATCACCGTTTTCTCTCTTGACTTTGAGCTCAGCACTTGCTTTTTCTCGTTGAGCTCCACCCTTTTTAGTATTAGCAAGAGGGACACGATAATCCTACCAATAATTAGAAGGACAGGATAAAAATGTTATCAGAACAACAACTTGCATTAATTACTTGATATCACTAATAAAGAGCATTAATCACTTGATATATCGGAATATCCCAATTGAGCAACATTTTTACCTCAAGCAAATGCAAAGGGTACAAACACTGTTGCAGTTGGTACTGTGTGTACATACTTCACTGAAGCAATAAGCTTCTTCAAAGCAAAACTGTTGCTTACAAGAGGCATGGTACATCCTATCAACTCATGCAACATAGTGTGCATGCATGGTAAGAGTAAAAAGGTATATAATCACTTGATATCACTAATAAAGAGCATAAAGTGCTTTTGTACTTAGTTGCAGTGTATGTCACCCATGTGTGATACATGCTACTATTGAATGGCTGTCTAATTATTTTTCTCTAGCTTTAGCTTTAAATATTTTTTCGGCCTCTTTGCTTTCTCTAGTTAGTTCTATCTGAGCTATACTCCCTGTGTACTTGGATAGTACCTTTCTGATCATTAATGAAAGTTATCTTACTTGTCATATGAAGAAATATTTCACTCATATGGTGAATGAATCCAGCTGTCCAATGGTTTACAGTTCACATTAAGATTAATTCGAAATCATTGAAACTAAGAAACAAGCATCTTAGTTAAAATGCTACAATAAATTATAATACTCATCTATTACAGGAATTTAAATACATCTACTTTTTACACAAAAACTGAAGAAGTGGGGAAGAGGGCAAAAATTGCAAAAACGTTGACCAACACACAAGAACCCGTACTTGTTTAAATAAAATAAAATTTTATTAAGACAAAAGAGAGTGTTATCCCAGTATTTAGGAAGTATATGGGAGATCCACATAACTAGGAAAAGGAAAAAAGTGCTAAAAACTCGAGTTTTCATCGACTTGAAAGCCTAAGACTTGGCAATGACAGGCTCGCGCCAATAAAATCTTTTTATTTAAATATGCGTACATATTATTAAATATTGAATGATCATAATTTAATTTACAGAAATTCAGTAACAAAAAACAATATCGATATATTCTGATTCCTAAATTGGATAGTACAAGGGTTTAAACTCACTTCATCAAACTGTGATTGGTCAAAAGCTAAATCATGTAGTTTTTTGAGTGTGTGCGTGTGTGTTGATGAGTGTGAATTAAACATGCAACTCCACAATTACAAGTTCAGGGCAGAGTTACCAAAAAGTCCTTCATGAGAAATTGTCCAGCTGGTCTTGGCAAGACAATCTCCCGAAAAGGAACAAAAGGCTCCTGATATCCATTGTCTTCATCATCTGATTCAATAACTACAACTGGCGGTGCTAGTGCTTTGACGTCATTTGTAACATGTTCATCCTCCAAATCAATGATATTAATATCTGATGTGCGAGTAGCTTGTTTCGAAGCCTCTTTACTCTGGTTCTTTTCTGCTTCCAAGAATGTATTTGAAAGAGTGGGATACTTGGAGAAATAAGGGTGCAGCATCTGCATCCTTCGAGCAATGAGGGCTTCTATATCTTTCGTAACACTTCCGTATTTACCAGAGCCTAACCTTTCCAGGAGGTCAGGGATAGCAAAAGGATTACCGTAATCAATAACTTCTGGGGAGGTCTTTGGTTTCCTCTGTTCAATATCATCAAGCATGCTTGCAGGGAAGGCTATGCTTTTGTAATCTTTTCCATTATCTGATAGCTTTAGTCTTTTATGTCCTGTTTGGCAAAACCCTGATCTCGATACAGATTGTGTGACATATGAACTATCACATGTAAATAAATAACTAACAAGAATAATGACTCCAAACATAATAAGTTCATTATGAGGGGAAACTAATAGTGAGATCATGCATAGAAGGGAAAGTATGGAATGGGAAAACTATAAACCCTTATTTTAAAAACAAGTATAAAATCCAAATAATGAGCAACTTTTTGAATTTGCTAAATTCCATGGAAAACTGAAACAAAAACATAACGTGGAAGGATACAATACTGAGGGCAAGCAGTGGATGGAATCATGGAATCACTTTGGCACAGATATTTTCTATCTTTTTTTGATAATATTTTTTCTAAGCGGACACTAGAGGAGCTTAGAACTTTCGTTTTCCATACCCTATTTCTTTGGGCTTTAGCTGTGGACTTTAATGGCCTAAATCTTCATGAGTTTCTTATTTCAACTAGTACAATTTAGATAGGTTTTATCTCTTGTATATCTTCTTGTGCACTTGGGCTATGCCTATTCTTATTAATACTATCGTTTACTTATAAAAATATATATATATTTCTTTGATTTTTATTTTCAAAAAACACCTGCTTTATAGTTCACAAAATTAACCATGTAATGATTTTAATAAAAAAAATGGGTTTCATTTCCATGTAAAGATCATTTCCTTCATGAGCACGTTCACCTACTCCGCTAAATACGGATACACTCCCATGAGCTTTGGCAATTTTGTTGATCAATTCCATAATGAGTACTGTTTTACCAACTCCAGCTCCTCCGAATAGTCCTATTTTTCCTCCATGGCGATAAAGAACTAAAAGATCTACTACTTGGCAATTTTCACGGAATGCCCCAGTTAATCAGTTGTTGGGTTTTAATTATGAAAAGAAGAAGAAGATAATTTTGTATCTAACTGTATAAAGGCAGGCACAGATCTATGAAAAGGAGATGGCAACAGGCACTCCAAGCACGTTGAAAATTCCTCCTAGAGTCGCTCCGCCGACTGGAACACTTAAAGAAGCTCCCTTGTCAATCACTTCCATTCCTCTCATTAGACAATCTGTAGCACTCATAGCTACAGCTCTAACGGATTATTTCCTAATAATTTCTGTACTTCACAAGTCACATTAATTTGTTGACAGGTAGTATCTCGACCCTTAGCTAATAGAGCGTTGTAAATATTAGGCATTACATCCAGTACCGGACCAGTGATTTGAGCTACACGTCCCAGGTTTTTATTCAACGGCGGAAACCCCAGGACCAGAAGTAGTAGGATTTATTATAATCATGGGTTGTGTACTCTATACTGTACACCCACCTATATATATATATTTACAACAACAATTAAGCACCCAATTATCCTAAAAAAAGAAAAAGTCATAAGAATAATTTTTAACCCCATGCACTGTCATGGTCGAACAGCGAAGCTAAAAGAAATGAAAGAAATATCAACTAACAGGTCCAAATTAATGTGAAAGTGAAATGCAAATAAGCAAAAGAAACACAGGAAACTCAGAGACAATACCCTTCAGAGTGGTGTGATCAGTGGGCAATCTTTCAACCTCTTGCTCCATGACCCACCGAGCTCCAGAAACGCTGAGCAGAACAAAAGGGTGCGTTATTAGCCCAAAAATAAATTTTCTCCCATGAAAGCACACAAATTGAAAGAGAGAGAAATTCAATCAAATTAACTCACATTTTGCTTCACAGTTTAAAAAGGATCTTCTTCTCTCTCCAGTCTCGACGCCGGGGGGGGGGGGGGGGGGGGAGGGAGAGAGGAGGAGAGGGAGAGAGAGAGAGAGAGAGTATTTTCAAGCGAAGCTTTTTGTACCGGAGCGATATTTTCAACGGTAGTGATAGGTTAACAATTAGATGGATATCAAAATCATCTCAAATCTTTTTTATTTAATTATTATAATTATTATAAATTTTACATAAAATATAATTAAATAATTTAATTTATTTAAAATAATAATAATATTAAAAAATAATTTTAATAATATTTTTTTTAATTTTAATTTAAAATCATCTATTCTGATCTCATTATCTAAATCTCACTTTGTTTATATAATTTTAAAAATAATAATAATATTTGTTATTATATTTAAACATGGTCAAATCAAAAATAAAATAAAATTTAAAATAATATTATTTTATTATATACAAATTTTTATTTATTAATAATTTTATCATTTTCTTATTTTCGAAAGGAGCTGCTAGAGGTCTGACCCCATTTTATTTCTAACTATTTTTTAAGTATATTAGGATAGATTTAAATAGTGAGATAAGAATATTGAATTTTGAATAAAAGTTTAAAATATTATTTATTAATATTATTATTATTTAAAATTTAAAAAAATTAAATTATTTATTATATTTTGTATACAAATTTAAAAAAATTATAATAATAAAATAAGAATTTTATCACTCTTAGTCATTAAAAAATATATATATATATATATAATTTTATTAATTATTAAGTAAAAACAAATTTCAAGCTAGCAATAAATATTGGACGGCTAAGTATCAATTTACTTTTCAAAATTTTAAAAATAAAAACATATTTTGTCATTTTGAGAAATGATGATGCTAGTGGCCTGTCTAGTATTTACCACTAGGCATACCATTAGTGCAATTTTTTTTTTTTTTTTATCATCTTTAATCATTAAATATATATATATAACTTTACCAATAATTACTTTTTTAATTATTAAATTTTTAAAAAATAGCTTAACAATTAAATCCATTGGTATAAGTTGGTCAGCTGACTATCATATTTATCTTAGAGAAATCTATCTAAATAATTTAAAAATAGAATTATTATATTTTCAAATTAGTGTAAAGAATATATTATACACACAATTTAAATGGTAAAATTTTATTTTTAAAATTAGAATTTTACCTATCGACTTGAAAATTGAGTTTTAAAAAAATAAATCTCAAAACTTTAAAATTGTTACTATTTAAAAGATATTAATAATTTTCTTTTTAATAAGAGAGATGAAGTTTAATCTTAAATTTTTTTTTATTTAAAAAATCGAATTATATGCCATTAAGTAATTAAACTCTTCACATATATTAATAAACTTGAATATCACGTGAACGCCCTGAGCATTTGTAGGGATATTGGTCTCGCTAGTGAGCTTTTTTCAACTATAAAATGATTAAGAAAAACACAAAAATATGACAAACCATTAATTAAAATTAATGTTAAAGTATGTATATATATATTAAGGAAGAAAAAATATACATCGTTTCATTATTTATTTATGAGAAATACGTTAGTTATAAAGTAATTAGATAAAAATAATCTTATAAATTGATGTGATTTAATATAATTTATCAAATTATAAAATTATTTTTATTGTAAAAAAAATCTGACAGATTACAACTATATTAATTTTATGTAATTTATTTATAATTGTAACTACTGTTTATTTGTTTATCGTGGTAGTGGAGTATTTAATATTTTATTAAGATTTGTTTATTTATTTATTATTTTTTATTACTATTTATAAATTAGATGAAAAATATTAGTGAGGTTTTTAAAATTTTTTATTCAATTTGATTGTTTATGTATTTTTATTTATTTATTTTATTTGTAAAGAAGTTATGTATTTTTATAATAATTAAAAATACTTAAAAAAGTAAAATAAAAAGTTAAAAGTTTATAATTAGTGGGCCGCACGATCCAAATCATATACTCACCGCCGAGGTGCAGGCTGCCGCCAAACACCCACCCTCGTAGATCACTGACAGTGAATTCCGAGAGAGAGAGAGAGTGATTTGCTTCGTATTCCCACTTTTTGCTCTCTCTCTCTCTCTAGAAATTTTATTTTTATCCAATTTTGGCGCCTCTGCGACTGCGTAGCTGCTGCTTTCCACGAAGGCCATGTTTACGACCTCTTAGATTCTGCCCACCACCAGCACCACCTTCTTTCTCACGTCCCGCTTTCGATTCCCCACAATTCCTCTCCCTCCCTCTCATGCTGTATAATATTAACATTTCGTATTCCAATTTCCAAGTCGCTCATCCTCGTCTCTCTCTTCTTCCTCTCTCCAATGGCTTCCCAGCAACAGTTCTCTGCTCTAAAGGTACCCGAAATATAATTCCCCCCCCCGCCCCCCCACCAAAAAAAACCAAAAAAAAAAAAAAAAACCAATTTGCTTGGACTTCGGAGGTCTTTCGGTTCGCTGATCGAATTATTATTGGCTTTTTGAGTTTTGTAGGGCAAAAAAGTGCTTATGGTTGGAGCAGGTGGTATTGGCTGCGAGCTGCTCAAGACTCTCGCTCTGTCTGGCTTCCAAGACATTCATATCGTCAGTTGCTTTTTTTTTTTTCATTATTATTTCTTCCTCTTCTTCTTTATCATATTTCGAGGAACAATTACGAATGGGCTATTTCGTATTTTCATTTCTGATACTTTTACAGGGGTTTTGTTATTTCGGAAGTGGGGAAGGGTTCTAGTGTTTAATTTATACGGATTAACTTATCAAACAAAATTGATACGGATTAAAGGACAAAAAAACCTTAATTTGCTACTTGATTGAAGTTTATGTGTTCGTTGTCGCGGGGTTTAGTACTTGCTTTGGGTTCTTTTGATGCTGTTTATGGGAACTTCTAAGGTAAGGTCTGGGAACTTCCTTTTATTACAAAATCTATTTTTTATAACTATAATTTATACCACAAAATTCTTATTAACTATCGTTTATTTATGACTGTACTAATTATTCCTCTTGTAATCAATGACGAGAAGGAAAAAAATTCCCATGCTACTTACAATCTCTCCCCTTTTATGCTATATCATATACGATTAAGAATTTTATGGGATCGAGTTTCTGTATATTAATCTTTCTTTCTTTCTTTTTTTTTCTTTTCATTATTAGTTTGGAAGATGTACTTATCAGAAAATGTTTGGGTAGGTGCGGTAGTTGTGGACAGATGTGGCCAAGTTTGAGATGTTAACTTCAATAGCAGTTGAACCGACTGATTTATGGTGATGCACATATCTGGGACTAAACTAGTTGTATGACCCCTGACAGTTCATCACAGGATCGTGAAAGCTTCTTATTTGAAGTCTTTTAACATTTTTTTAGACATGGTAGGAATTCGTATGTCACTTACTGTTACTTTGTTGTCTTTGTGTCATTGCTTGAACCATAGATGGTGTTGGGAGGGAGGGAGGGAAAGTTGGTCGTTGTTTTAGTTGTGAGGTTTGTCAGAGATTGTGGCAGTGGTGTTGCCTTTGTGTTAGTGGTATTAATGACACTAGCAAGGGTAGCTGTGGTACTTGGATCTTAACTTTGGTGGATGTGGTGGTTTCTAGCTATAGGGCTAAGTGGCAATAGTGCATTAATAATAATGAATAGCCTAAGATGGTGATCATAATGAGTTCAGTGTATATCTCGTTTGTCTTAGTGGTGGGGGTCTTGGTGGTGGTCTCGCCCATGTGTGATCAAGACCTGCTTGAGGATATCTATGAAATTGGTTTGGTGGTGCTATCCCCTTCTCTTGATCATCTATAAGGTGTAAATTTGATTTTGTTGTTGGCTGCCATTGTTTTGCTAGGCTCTGCTGGGATGTATTGGGCTGAAATCAAAGTTTTGTATGTTGAACCTATTCCAACCTTAGATGTGATTGTCATGTTGGTCAGAAGGTGTAACACCCCGCTCCCCTAGTTAAGTTTTTGTTTTTTGTTGTTGTTTTTTTTTAAAAATTCTAAAGGAAGGGCCAAGTACAAAAATTTCTTATTATAAATAGAGTCATTTTGAATTAAAATACTAAAATCGTAAATGAGAGTGCGTGGAAGCATTTATTAAAATTCTCAAAGACCGTGCCATAAAAATCATAACTTATCTCTGCACATGACCTAAGCCACTATTGCGCTTCCCTGGATTAAATCTTTTTCTACAGCTCTAGCTTCATAATTATTTTGACCTAGGGTGGCTTAAAAACACAAAACAAAGTAAAATGAGTTGAAGACTTAGGTTGTGTTTGGGTAGTGAGGTGATCTCAAATATTCTATGAATAGTAGTGAAAAAGTAATGATAAAATATCAAATAGTAGTACAAAATAGTAAAAAGTAGGTAAAAAGTAATGATAAAAAAATAGTATTCTTAACGTAAACATAACATAAGGTTTTTCATAAAATATTTCGTGTTGAAAACTTAAAATCATGATCATTAATGCGTATGCTTATGCCATTTATAACTTGTTCTTGAATTATTTGACTTATTATACTTATCTCACTGGCCCACATACTTAACCCTGTGTGCAAGGTTGAACACTGGCCCCACATCTTGTGGCCGCAAGGGGAGTTGCTAATAGTATTCTAGCATATTATGGTGGACCACGTTTAGATCTGTGGCTTCCACATCCACCAATGAATTCGCATTGGTGCTATGCATTTGAATGACCATCTGACTAATTGTTCTAAACTTATCTTACACTTGATCTTATGAAAGCTTGCGTGTCTTATGCAACATGAGATGCATAATACATATAATACATACATAACTATAATATGCGGAATGAAACATGATGAACGACGTACTTGCAAATATCATAACATGCGTGGTACATGAACATTGGCTTCTAAAGAACTGAATTTAATAAATATATATAGCTAGCTAATGTATGCTAATCATAATTTATGATCAAGGTACTTACCTTGTAGTACCAATATTTCTGACAATTAAACGTTCACATCGTACGATGGAGTAAAATGGCCGAGAGAAAACAAACATGCAATTTGAGGAAAGTTGTGAAGAAAGAATAAATCGCTCTATGAACAAAAGGAACTGAGATCCCCAAGCACTTGAGAAGTGGAAAGGGCAAAAATGTAATTTAGTTTCAAAAGCATTTATCAAATGATTCAAATTATGGAAGGCTACCATTTTTTTTTTCATAGGGAATGATCGAAGGATTTTGCTACAGCCACAGACAAAAGCCATAGATGGTGGTCACCAAATAGGCTATTCATCTTATTATTATTATTTTTTTTGCTTTTTTTTTTTTTTTTGTTTTCCTTACATTTTTATATATCTTTAAATATATATTTTAAAAAAATCACAATATCATTTTAAATCACAATATCATTTTAAAACACTTTCTTAATTACTAAGTAAAAAAAAAAAGAGAATTAGTGGCCACCATCGATGACTTTTGTCTGTGGGAGTAGCATTATCCATAATTTAGCAGTACTTGCTAAGAGAAAAATGAAAGAAAGAGAAATCGTGAAGGAGGCTTAGATCTGGGGTAGTTACAAATGTATAGGAGAGAGAAAGAGAGAGAGCCTTATGGTAATTCTAGTGAGAGAAAAAAATGAAAGATAGAGAGAGAATCGAGGTTATTTCTGGCATGCTGAAGGTAAAAAGAGGGCTAAAAACAAAAAAAATGTAGGCTTAAATAGGTAGGTGCATGAGACTCTATTTATAGGATTTTATACCATGTGAGTGATGATATGGGTTGGGTTTAGGAATTTTAAGGTGAAGAGGATTCTAGAATTGTAATCCTGGTGTGTTTAAAATAAAAAAACATACTCTAGTAGTTCATTAAATGTAGGATTGGGAGTGACTAAGACTGTCTAGGAAACTCCAATCAGTGATGATTTTAAATTGAAATAAATTTCTAATAGTTGATCTTTAAATTCTAAAAGGAGTTTAACTCATTCAATAAATAATAAATGGGATTTAACCTAGCTATTGAGTCTAATTAAAATTGCCAATCAACCTGAGAAATTTATGGCTCATGGGCTTATCCAATATGGCCCATTAAATATAATTTAGGTCTAATAAAAATTATTATTATTCCAATTTTAGAATTACTGGGCAGGGTCATTACAAAAAGGCCTTACCTTGGTGAGGTTTTATGTCAAAAAAACATTAGAAATGTGGAGTAGCATTGCCTTTTGCTGCATTACCCATCTAATATAACTTAGTGTAGCTATTGGATGAAGAAGTCTGCACATTCAATATTGTTTCTCCTTCCTCCGGCTGAGATTTAGTTGGTGTTATATTGTAAGCAGCTTTTGTGCTGGATAATTTATTAATTTAACCATTCTGATTGGCTGACTAGTGAGCTATTGCCGTGTGCGGTTTCTAAGGTTGTGGCGATAATGTAGGTTTGTATATTAGTTGAGGATGGGAGGTGCTCTCTCATCATACTAGAATTGTGTTGGGAGATGGTTCTAGAATAAAATTCTAGAGCGACATATGGGGTGAAAATAATACACTAAAAGAGTTATTCCCCTCAGTATTCAGGATTGCATGTGAGAAAGAAGCTTTAGTGGCTGATTTTATGGTGATAGTTGGGGATCAAATCCAGTGGAACATCATCTTTTGGGCCATTGGTAGTTTTGAGGAGTTCTCTCGACTTTTGTTTTCCGTGAGACCGAGCATCCAAGGAAATGATAAGCTGTGGTGGGTACCTGCAGGTAAAAGCATATTCTCGGTTCGATAGTTCTATAAGTCTCTCACACACCCTCAATTTCCATGGAAGAGGATCTAGCGTCATACAACGCCTCCCCAAGCAACTTTCTTTGCATGGACAGCTTCAATGGGAAAAATCTTGATGACGGATAATTTTTGAAGATGTGGGGTGATCATAATAGATTGGTGCTGTATGTGCAAGAAGAGTGGTGAAATTTTAAATCATCTTCTACTACATTGTGATGTTGCTAGAGCGTTATTGGCTGAGGTGTTCAGTAGATTAGAGTTAGTGTGCGTTATGCCCGCCACAGTGGAGGTGCTCTTGGCTTGTTGGACAAATCTAGGAGGTATTCCACAAATCAAAGCAATGTGGAAGATGGTTCCTATTTGTACTCTAGGGTGCTTATGGCAGGAGTAAAATGCAGGACGTTCGAAGACATGGAGCGATGATTTGAGGATTTTAGATCTGTTTTTGTTAGCATGTTATTCCTATGGGCCATAGCTATAGATTTTAATGGTTTAGACCTGCATGATTTTCTTGTTTCCTTTTCTTCATCCTAGATAGGTGTTTCCTCTTATATACCATCTGTAGGTTTGTATTATAATCTTTTTGGAGTCTCTGTCAACAATTTTGCTGTTCATTTTTTAATATTAACTTGCAGATTGACATGGACACCATAGAAGTGAGCAACCTTAACCGACAATTTCTATTCCGACAGTCACATGTTGGGCAGTCCAAGGCCAAAGTAAGTACATCACCAAAGTCCTGCATCATTTGTCTTGCACTGGCACTTCTTTTTATATGATCTTCTCATAGAATTTTTAACCAGGTTGCTCGTGAAGCTGTCTTAAAATTTAGGCCTCACATAAAAATTACACCATACCATGCAAATGTCAAGGATCCTGACTTTAATGTGGATTTCTTCAAACAATTTAATGTTGTTCTGAATGGACTTGACAACTTAGATGCAAGGCGACATGTGAATCGCCTATGCTTGGCAGCCGAAGTTCCTTTGGTTGAAAGTGGGACGACTGGCTTCCTTGGACAGGTGATCTGCTGTCTTATAAAAATTTGAAACATATTTTCTGATCTTATACTAAAAGAGGTCTATCATATGGACTTTATTCAATTATGTCTTTGGTGATACTTTTTTCTGTTCCGTTTGTCATTTTATTGGCTATATGTATATACACGCACTCAAAATTCAAAGTGGATCATTTACCTATAAAAATAAAATAAAATAAAATTCAAAGTGGATCGTTAATTCACAC
The DNA here is from genome assembly GCF_018687715.1 of Carya illinoinensis. NCBI lineage: Eukaryota > Viridiplantae > Streptophyta > Magnoliopsida > Fagales > Juglandaceae > Carya > Carya illinoinensis. The sequence continues at coordinate 32,936,437 of NC_056757.1, forward strand.
AATCCGTGGAAGTGGTGACTCTTGTTTATTCCACTGAAGATGTTTTAATCAGGGAAACCTACACTTTTTGTCCACATATGTAGGCATCTGTTGTGTTCACATGGAAGAGTCTTTTCTATAACAATTGTATGATAATTATTCCATGCAGTTCATTTTATAGGATATGAGATTGCTGCTGCTCCATCTATTATGATCATTTTTTTACTTCATGGGTGTAGGTAACTGTACATGTGAAGGGAAGAACAGAGTGCTATGAGTGTCAGCCAAAACCTGCCCCAAAAACATATCCTGTCTGTACCATTACCAGTACTCCATCCAAGGTATTTCATGTTTTTAGTCGTTCGCTACTGCTTGGTTTTTGAGTAGCTGCTTTTATATGTTTGTATTGGAAGATAGGAGCCTAGTTGGCAGCAGTTAACTGTGCATTAGAACCTATACCTTTTTTCTAGATGGTGCCTTAATATATATATTTGCGTTTTTATAGAGGCGGTACTTACAGCTGTTATTTTGTTCAGATTAGTGAGTATTTAAGCAAGAATTCCTATAATGAGAAAATAAGACATGAAGTAGGATAATTTTGACAGGCAAAACAATGCAGTGGAGAGGCATCCATGGGACCAAGAACAATATTGTGAAAATGAGTTTCTGTTAGGAGTGAAACTTTCCTTTACAAAGGACATGAAAGCTTTAACTTGCAGCTCCTAAGTTATCGTGGCTGCCATTTATTTTAGACTTTCAATATATAATTGTTAGAAAATAAATTGTATTCTGATTGAGCAGTTAAACTCAAAAATGCATAATGTCCTGTGCTTTCTATCAGCTTACAGTAATAATGTTCTTAATTAGATGAATGATCATTTGTCACAATGGTTAAATGACTGATTGCTCGATCATTTGCATGATAAACTTCTTCTCCATAAGTGTTGGTCTATGATGGTTGTTATTTTTTATTTAATTTTACAGTTTGTTCACTGTATCGTATGGGCAAAGGACCTACTTTTTGCAAAGTTATTTGGAGACAAAAATCAGGAGAATGATTTAAATGTGCATTCTAGTGATGTTGCTAGCTCATCAGAAAAAGCAGAATATGTTTTTGAACGTAGAAAAGATGAAGACATTGATCAGTATGGAAGGAGAATATATGATCATGTGTTTGGTTATAACATTGAAGTAGCTTTGTCCAATGAAGAGACGTGGAAAAACCGTACTAGACCAAAACCTATCTATAGTAGTGATGTCCTGCCCAATGGCCTGGTTCAACAGAATGGAAATTTGGATAAAAACTGTGCAACAGATGATCTATCGTCAGTATCTGCCATGGCATCTCTGGGAATGAAGAATCCACAGGATATATGGAGCCTTATGGAGAATTCAAGAATCTTTTTGGAGGCTTTCAAACTATTTTTTATGAAGAGGGAGAAGGTTTGGCTTGAACCATTGCTGTGTTTGGATAAAGCTCTCAACCACTTGATTTATTTTTCCCATGTCAACAACTGATTTTGTTTTCTGATTTTGTATTCTTCTGTGGGGGTAAGCAGGAGATTGGAAACCTGACTTTTGACAAAGATGATCAGCTAGCTGTGGAATTTGTTACTGCTGCAGCAAATATAAGGGCTTCTTCTTTTGACATCCCTTTGAAGAGCCTTTTTGAAGCTAAAGGTATTGCTGGTAATATTGTACATGCTGTTGCAACAACGAATGCTATTATTGCTGGGTTGATTGTGACAGAGGCAATCAAGGTGCTGCAAAGTGATACAAAAAATTATAGGTGTGCGCAGTTTTCGTTCCTTTCTATTTTGTGCATTTACGTTTAAAATATGTTTCTGCCTTTGGTTTTCTGGATGGATGTGTTATTTGCATGTGCGGCTTCCTGTCCTCATTTGTTAATGAGCATTTAGGAGCTGAATTCATGGCAGTATATACTGCTTAAAAAAGAGGATGCTTTAGCTTTTGCTAACCCCCAGCTGGTAAAAAGAAAAAGAAGATACTGTATACATTATATCACGAGTAAATTCATAGTCTTTCCTTTGAATACTTTGGCTCTGGTTGGCTTGCTTTTAAAGTTAGAGGGGAAGGCCCCATTTGCGAAGTTCGTTTACTTTTTAATTTGGTCGAATGAGTGGAATATTGTCAATCCCAGGATAATGCAAATGCCGCTGTTGAGATTTTTTATTTTTATTAAGAGCTTATGAGGGACATGAGTCAATTTTTTTTGTACGGAGATTTTTATCACCTTTTACCATGTTACTAATCGGTGAGATACCATTCATGGGTTAATGTATAGCATGAGTAGTACCCCCCCCCCCCCCCCCCCCCCCCCCACAAAACCCAAAAAAAAAAAAAAAAAAATCTGTATATTTGGCTGCTGATTTCCTCTTATATGATTGGGATTGTTATGTAGGATGACATATTGTTTAGAGCATCCAACAAGGAAGATGCTGCTGATGCCAGTGGAACCATTTGAAGCTAACAAATCTTGCTATGTTTGTTCAGAGGTATTTTAGATCTCTCTCCCCCTTCCCCCCCCCCCCCCCCCCCCCCCCCCCCCCCCCCAAAAAAAAAAATTTAACTTTCTTTTAATCATCCACAAGTACAATATGCTCACATTTGGTATGACTGAAAATAGACACCACTAAAGCTCGAGATCAATACTCGTCGTGCAAAGTTGCGTGACTTTGTGGAAAAGATTGTTAAGGCCAAGCTTGGGATGTACTTTCCCCTTATTATGCACGGGTCAGCACTTCTTTATGAAGTTGGTGATGATCTTGATGAAGACATGGTAGCAAATTATGCAGCCAATCTCGAGAAGGTATATATCTTTCTTTGTGTTTGATCTTCACTTGTCATTTTGTTCTTGATGTGCCCCTTTTTCTCTATTTTTTTGCTTTTTAAATTTTGATCTCAGGTGCTGTCTGAGCTTCCTTCTCCAATTACTAGTGGGATTACTGTCACAGTTGAAGATATGAAACAGGAACTTACGTGCAATATCAATATCAAGCACAGGTTTTTCTTTACTTGAGCTTCCTATCTAACGTGCGAAGTGCTTGTTTAGATTGACAAGTTTCACAACTATAAAATTTTGGCGTTTCCTTTCTGTTTTGGGGGGCATGCATTTCTATTTTGGCAGAGAGGAATTTGATGAAGAAAAGGAACCTGATGGAATGCTTCTCTCTGGATGGACTCGAGCTTCTTCAGTGGAGAAGGATGATAACAAGCCTATTGGCAATGGTGGGAGCACATCAAATGCATCAGTGGAGGTTGAAAAGAATGATGAGATAAGAACTGTTCCTTCTGGGAAGAAAAGGAAAGTACGTGAGGTTCCCATGGCTGCTGCTCAAGATTTTTCGAATGCTGCTGATGGAACTAGAAATCACAATGAATTGGAAGTGATCGTTGATGAAGACGATTTTCTCATGCTCGGTCAGGATCCTGGCATTAACAAGAAGAAAAGGTTGCAATAGTACTCGACTTAATTATCAAGGGCGCATCTTACATCCTAATTTTGTACCATTAGGAAGATATGGTGATTCTTTTGGAGCTCATAATGGTCGCTTTAGGTCTCGATATTTAGCCTTTTGCTTGATTTAGATAGAATTAGTTGTTCTCTCTATCCCCCTTGTATTTGTTAACACAGTTGTAACAATGTGTATTCTTCGTAGCTATATTAACACGGGTTAGCGCTGTACTGTAGCAATGATGGAGATTGACCTGAAATGAACTTTGCTCATTGAATTAATTAATGACCATAATTCTCAGGAGCTATTTGAAACATTCCTTTTCAAGTGTAATTTACTAATTTTCATGTGCAAGTGATATTTTTCTTTTGAATTCATAAGGTGCAAGTCATGAACCGGTTGGAGCATCAAGAAACAATGTAGTTAGCTTGCTAAATTCTTTGCACGGATTCCCAAAATGCTGTTCGTCGGCTGTGGAAGAAGATGCTAATCCATGGTTATGAGAATCAAACTTCAGAATCAGACTTGCTTTTTTTGAAAATTAATGCAGAGTGGCTTCCGATAACGACAGATTACAATATAATTAGTCATGAATTTTGTTAAAAGAAAATTACAATATATTTAACATTAATATTTAATTTACTGTAATTTATCGTTGAAATTTGAAATTTATATAGAGTAGAGAAAAAAAAAAAAGTCAATAATTAATTAACATAAGGTGTAGCACATTGTGTGCTACAGGATGCTCTCCTACATGACGGAAGGTGGATGCTCTATTGTTGTTTCTTCAAACCCTCGAGGCAACGAACATCTGCCATGCACGTAAATGTTGTCAGTATCTTTCTGCATATTGGCTTTAAAGAGAGGACACAACAATAGAGAGATGAGGAAAGTGTTGACAGTGATGACGGTTTTATGTACTTACGAGTGTATAAACGAGAAAAAGCTGGTGGATGTAACGTTCAGAAAGGTAGCACTGGGGATAAGAGCACACCCGTAATCATGGGTAGGAGTTGCATTTGGGGTTCGAAAAATGTGGGCTGGTTTTGGGGACTTTAAAAATTTCGTGTTAGAGGTGGAGACATGACCACATTCTTATCGACACTCCCTCTGGTTCATTCAACAGCCCCTACCTTTAATTTTTTTTGTACGAGGCATCTCATCTTTATCCCCTGAAAATTGACCTTTTTCCCTTGTCATGCCTCAAAACTTTGCACACAGAATCGTGGTGGAGAATTAAAGATGATTTTGGCCATTCACTTGGGTAGATAAAGTGCAATCACTTAAGTGCACCAACTTGGATAGCGCATGCAGCGTCCAAATGTAGCACATATGCTGATCATCTCATGCCTTTATATTCCATTGCCTATGGTCATATGTTTACTTTTCCCAGTTTGGGTCAGACAAATTGCATGATTTATCCTTTTGATGAATTGATCCAAAATGGGTTATTTGATGCTAATGTTTGCCATAGACAATCTGCACTTGTTTTCTCAGTACTTTTACGGGACAAGGACACTTCATTTTTTCAATTTTGGACAGTTACAAAAGGATTATATAAAAATAAACCAATAAGTTGATGTAACTTAATGGATGCTTGAGCTGCATAACCCCATTTGGGGGATTAATGCAATTAGAAAAACACTTGTTAAGCAATTAAGCCCTGTGAATATGAAAGCAAACCTTTAGATTGAGTGAAGAAACTGATGGAAATTTCTGGTCGTCCATTACCGTAACAAGAAATAAGAAACCGATTTGCACGCAATAATAATAAAACAAAGAATCACTATCCTTTGAACTTTTTGACAAATTCAATCTCTAACTTGCATGGTACAAAAAAACATAATGCTCTAATATATAATATTGATAATGTATAAGATTACTAGGAGAGCATCTGTGCATGCATGCATCCTTTCCTATATTGAATACATGAATCATACGGTATTTGGAAACTAATAATAAAAGACCAGGTGGATGAACAATCATTTCATTGAGCATTGCAGATTATTTGCAGGAGAGAAGCGTGCGCTCAGAGCTTGGAATTGCTGCTGAAATGTCCCATCCATGATGACGCGGATCAGAACGGCATTGAAGTTCCATGCACCAGATGCTTCAAACTTGTACTTGCATAGATCAGTACTCAATGTTTCAATGATCATCATCTACCATTGAGATTAGCAAACTGGGAAAACATTGCTGTTCCTGAATGCCCATTCATGGCCTGAGCTTGGGCTGGACTCTCATGCTCTTCCGGAGTAGAGACCAGAAGGCTATCAGAGGTGGAAGCAGTGGTGGATGATGTCACAACAGCAGGAGAGGTGGAAACAATGGCAGAGGAATTGCTTTTGCTTTTATCATCTTCAGCATTTCCTTGCGAGAAAGTCTCTTGAAGCTGCAGAGCGAACTCTAAGTTCCAAAGCACATCTCCCATTGTCGGCCTGTCCACCCCATGTTCAGCCAAGCACTTTTCTGAAGCCTCAGCAAACTTCTTCATGGATTCAGGATTAATGGAACCAACGAGTAAGGGGTCAGTGATCTTGTCAATCAAGCCTTTTCTCTTCCATTGCATAGCCCAGTCAGCCAAGTTAACTTGCTCCCTAGGGAGCGCTGGGTTAATGGCTGGCCTTGCGCAGAGCACCTCAAGCAAAACCACCCCGAATGAGTACACGTCTGATTTATCTGTCAATTGTTGCCTCCTGAAGTACTCAGGATCTAAAGTACCCGAAGCTTCCTTTCACTGCAGTACTCACATGACCTTGCCCCATTGGAGCATCCTTTAAGAGCCCAAAATCGGCAACCTTGGCGGGGAAGTTTTCATCGAGCAAAATGTTGGTGGTCTTAACATCACGGTGAATTATGCCCTGTGCAGTTCCGGTGTGAAGGTAGTGAAGCCCTCGAGCCGAGCCTATACAGATCTCCAGCCTCTGCTTCCATGACAATGGGGGCAAATCCTTGCCATACAAATGATCCCTGAAAGGACCATTGGACATGTACTCGTAAACCAATATCATTTCCGAGTTTTCGTCGCAATATCCGATCAGGGAGACCAAATGTCTGTGTCGTAGTTTCGACAACATTTGGATCTCTGTCTGGAACTCTGTAATGCCCTGTTCCGACTGAGGGTTCCCTCGCTTGACTGCTACTTTAGTCCCATCGTCGATCACCCCGAGATACACATTTCCAAATCCACCAACGCCAATTACTGCATTGAAATCGAAATTCTTGGTTGCCTCCTGCAATTCCGTGAATGAGATGTACCGGCCTAATCCCATAGTCGAGGAGTAAAAGTTGCTCTTGTGAGACCCCATAGAGTTCTTGCTTGTCATGAAGCTCGTGTCACTAGCATGAAGAGGGAGCAACCATGAAGAGAAGCTATTCCTCTTCCGCCAGTCTGGAGGCCTCTTGTGCCGCTTCATAACCATTGCACCAAGACCGATGAAGGCTCCGAACATCATAGCAAACCCAACTGCAGCCACCTTACTGCGGTTGCTCCCGTCAGCAGCCATGCTTCCTTCAACTCCGAATTCTCTGTCAAGACTGTTCACCGAACTGCTGATTTTGAAGACCTCTAGACCGTTCAAAATGGCGTTCGAATCACCGGAACCCAATTTAGAAGGATCAATTTGGACAGTTAGTCCGTTAGACATCAAGGAAGCATTAACCACAATATCCTTATAGTAAGCCATTGCCAAACCATTCAAGTTGTGTGACAAATCCAAATCAGATATCGCCATTTCCCCATTAATGTAAACGTTGAAATAGAGGTTATTGAGAGCTTTGCTCACAATGTCACAGAAATGAAGCCGAATTAGGTACCCAAAACCTGGGTCTGCCTCAAAGTTCCATGTCACGTTGAAATTAGGCTGACTGACCTTGGCATCAGCCATTTCAACTGCGGAAGCATACATTGTTTGTGGCGCGATCAAGGGCGTCACTCCCTCGGGGTATTTGACTATGGTGGTCGAAACGGAGACGCTCTTTGCCAGGTTCTGGACTTAAGGTACGACGCATCGGGCTGCCAAGTCCTCCCGAGAGTATCGTTTCCGGAGGTGATAAGGGGTCCTCCCATATTAAGCCGGTACATGGTTTGGTAAGCGTATGCGGATAGCCCCGAAACTTCGCCGACAGGCAAAAGCCCGTTGGCGACTTCGGTGATCAGCTCATCGGGTGCCGCAACCACCTCAGTGGCGTTAATGAAAGCAGCGGAATTCTTTATGGGCACGAACTTGATCGAAAAATGTGGCTCGGTCACGTTGAGAAGGAACTCCTTGAGGACGTGTTTTGAGCTGTAGTTCATATTAAAGCTGTGGAGAAGCACGTACTTATCGGTGCTGACCGAGAATGTGGCAGTCCTGAGGTCGAATTGGTCGTTTGAAAGGGATAGAAATGGAGGCGAACCCAATGCCAGCAGGCCGAGACAAGGGGAAGGAGTAAATGGCTTCTTGGACAAAGATTCTTGCCGATAAGTAAATGGGTGAAGGAACATCGGCCTTCTCCACTGAAACCTTGATTTCATCCTTGGCTTCTAAGAATTGCTTAGATTGCTCTTCGGTTCTGAACACTCTTCCATCAGGAAGGGAGGCTAATTTATCGGCGCTGGTGTCAATGAGGAAGTTGTCCTGGGGAACGAAGGGAGCGAAGGCTGAAAATGCGGTGGTAGAGGCAGTAAAAAAGGCGTAGATAAGGACCAGGAGAGTAGCCATCGACGATGGAAAAGGTGCTGGAAAGGAGGATAGAAAGAGATTGGATGTGGGCAAGTTTCTTGGTTTCTTTCCTATGATCTCCATCCCTCCTGGGTGAGGAGGTGAGCAGAATGCATGGAGAAGAAACTAACAAATTGGTCTTGAAAAAGAGCCTGTTTTGGTATCTTTGTGATGGGTTTTTCCTTCACGTTCTGTTACTGTTTTTCTTGGATAGAATTGGAGGGAAAGAGATGATTTTTACCATGGACATGATTCTTTTGTTGGGTTTGGCTCCTTTTTTGGGCACTACCAACTAACTAACAGTTATAAAAATATCCCATAATTTGAAAAGGTCAAACACCATTCCTATCCTTCCTCTGTCTCTCTCATTAATCCATCCAAATCTTTGCAGTCGAAGGGAGGCCTTTGATGCATGCATTTTAGGACAAATAGCCAAGTGCTGGTCTAGACGTGCCATGCATTCCTAATCTCCGCCAACACAGTGCAACCTAGCTCAACTTCTATAAAATGTTCGAGTCCTCTTAACTTTGTTTGTTCTCGAAGCCATGGCTGTTTATAACATGATCATGGTTGTCCTCTATCTGCAGTTTCTTCATAGCAATCTTCTCTTAGACAATGAGTTTGTATGAATGGTGGCATGTAATAACACGGTACATTTGCTAGAAAAGTTATGTATAATGTAAAGTATGTAAATATTGTATAATCGTTTTGAAAAAAATATAGTCTATTATTAAAATAATTAATTAATTTTTATATAAATTCTATATTTATTTAATTTTTTAAAAATAATTACACAACGTTTTAAAACTCAACTGCAAATATCGTTTCTGTGAATATTAATTTTAATTCCGACACAAATTATCTGAATTTATTTTTGTCGGTCTCTTTTTACGGCTGCAGATAACTTAAGGAAATGGAAATGACAAAAAGTAAAAGAAAAGTCAAATATTACGTGGGCAAAGACCCCCTTCACCCCTGCGTTAGAAAACGTCGTTAAAATTAACGACTCCTGCAGAACGTACGCGCCCAACAACACATTCCGACGTCGTTATAAACACCCGTCTAACACCACTTCACCCCCCTCTCCCCTTCTCTTCCACGTCTTCACGAACGTCTAAGGAAGATCGCCCAGCCCATACCCGTCTATCGAAGCTTTGACCGTTTGGGCTCTGAGAAGAAAGGTACGGTTCAATTCCTTATGGTTCGGGTTTTGGATGTTCGAATACGGAGTAATCTTCTCTCCGATGACATTATATTGCTGATTACATATATGTATGTATAGATATTGATTATCGAATCCCATGACTTTAGGCTTTTTTTTTAATCTCACGCACTTTGTTTGATTTATCTGTTTTTCAAAACGTTACCTAGTTCGCTTGTTATGCTGTAATCTCGGATCTCCCTGAGCTCTGCAGTGTTTGAAGTTCTATTACTTTTGTTTCTGTTGCTATTTTTGGGTTTTCTGATTTGGACTCACTCTACGATGCCTAAAGAGTAGCAGATTGACTCGATTTCGGGGCCACTTTCTGTTGAGTTTGGCTTGATTTCCTGCTGAAAATGTATTTTTTTTGGGAGTTGGCTCGACCTTGGCTCAAGCAAGCTGAGCTTGACACTTCGCTCGATGATTCGCTTGAACGAAGTGGAAATAGAGAGTTGCGCTTGACACCCACTCGAGGCTCTGCTCGAGCAGTATGCATCCAGAGAGTTTCGCTTGACACCCACTCGAGACTCCGCTCGAGCGGAAGTGCAACCCTAACCTTTGCTCGACATTTCGTTTGAGCGAATGTTCGTAAATCAGGCCCGTGCTGCTACAGTATAAATATAAATGTTTTAACATTCATTTAAAAGACTTGGACCTTTGTGGCTGCTGTATTTTTGAGAGAGAAAAACAGAGAGCATCCTCTTGTGATATTCCTAAGTGTGTTTGAACACTTTGGAAGATGATTTTGTAATCAATACTTTGTACTCCATCATTTGTTGATAGTGAAATCATTGAAACCGACCCTACCAGTGGACGTAGGCTCACATTGAGCTAAACCACTTAAATCTTGGTGTTATTTGTGTGCTTGTTGTTTATTTTGTTGCTTCCGCTATTATTTACTTCAACTTAGCTTTTGTTTTTTCAGTCTATTCCCAACAAACTGGTATCAAAGCGCTAGGCTTTGTGCAAAGTCTTGAGGAATGGCTATGGCAAAGTTTGAAGTGGAGAAATTTGACGGCCAAAATAGCTTTAGCTTATGGAGCATCAAGATGAAGGCTTTGTTGCGACAACAAGGCTTGTCGAAAGTATTGGAAGGGAAGGTATCCGATGATTCTCCTGCACCAGCAATAGAAGATGAAGAGAAGGCACATAGTGCCATTTTGTTGTCATTATCGGATGGAGTTTTGAGGGAGGTTGCTGATGAGGAGACCGTTGTTGGTCTTTGGTCTAAGCTTGAGAGTTTGTATATGAAGAAATCTCTCACCAACCGTTTGTATCTGAAGCAACAGTTATACACGCTCAAAATGAAGGAAGGTACTCCTATCTCTGAACACTTGGATGAATTTAATAAGATTATCATGGATTTGAGGAATATCGATATTAAGCTTGAGGAAGAGGATCAAGCTCTAATCGTTTTGTGTTCGTTGCCTATGTCGTTTGATAATTTTGTGAATTCGATGTTGTATGATAGAGATACTATTTCCTTAGCGGATGTGAAATCTGCTTTGAACTCTAAGGAATTGAGAACTAAATTGAATTTGAAGGGGACGGATAATCAAGCTAGTGGTTTGTTTGTTAAGGGTTCCTCTAGCAGGGGTAGATCAAATGAGAGAAGTTCAGAGAAGAACAGGAGTAAATCCAAGGGCAGTTCACAGTTGAAATTTAACAAGAAAAATATTAAATGTCATTATTGCTATAAATTTGGCCATTACAAAAATGAGTGTCCTAAACTGAAAAACAAAGAGGAAGGCAATAGTTCCTTTAATGCTGTTAGCGTTGCTGATGAAAAGTCTAACAACGTAGATATTGTTCTAGCAATTAGTGGCTCAAATAGTTGCTATGGTGACAAGTGGGTCATGAGCTCAGCTTGTACCTTTCATATGTGTCCCAAGAGGGACTGGTTCACTACCTATGAGTCAGTCAACAGTGGCTTCGTTTTGATGGGAAATGATATGGTGTGTAAAATTGTTGGGATTGGTTCAGTTAGGATTAAGATGTTTGATGGGATTGTCAGGACATTGTCTAACGTCCGACACATCCCAGATTTGAAGAAAAATCTTATTTCCCTGGGCACTCTTGATTCTTTAGGTTTCCGATACACCATTGAAGGTGGAGCTATTAAAGTCAGTAAGGGCTCCATGATTGTAATGAAAGGAGATAAGACAAATGGTCTTTATTTCCTTCAGGGCAGTACAGTGACAGGTGCAGCTGTAGTGTCTATTTCAGATAATCCAAACTCAGACAATACCCATCTATGACGCATGTGTTTGGGTCACATGAGTGAAAAGGGAATGTCTATCCTGAGTAAGCAGGGTTTGTTGTGCAATCAGAAGATAGAAAAGCTTGAATTCTGTGAACATTGTGTGTATGGAAGATGGTACCTTTATGCTTAATGTGGTGCACGTGGACCGAAAAAAATGGCCGCTGTTTTGAGAATAAGGAACGCTCTCCGGATGCTTTTCGAGCTTTTTTCTTTCACACTCTACTCCTTTGGGCATCTACTATTGTTTTGACTGGAACGAGTCTACTATCCGTAGCACTTAGATTGTAACTAGGTTCTTTCTTGTATACTCCCTGTGTACTAGGGCTTGGCCTATTTACGTGGATCAATAAAATTTATTTACTTATAAAAAAAAAGTTTACTACAAGAGTTCACAAAACTAAAAGTACTATGGACTATATTCATTCTGATCTTTGGGTCCATCTTCAGTTCCATTGAAAGGTGGAGCCCAGTATTTGCTTATCTTTATTGATGATTACTCACGGAAGGTTTGGGCTTATTTTCTGAAACATAAGAGCGATGTATTTGCTAACTTTAAACAGTGGAAAGTTTTGATTGAAAATCAGACAGGCAAGAAGGTTAAGCAACTCCAAACTGACAACGATATGGAATTCTGTGGAGGTGATTTTGATGAATTTTGCAAAGATGAAGGCATAGTGAGGCACCGCACAATGAGACACACTCCACAACAAAATGGAGTAGCTAAGCGGATGAATAGGACTCTCTTGGAGAGAGCCCGTAGTATGCTTTCAAATGCCGGCTTGTCTAAAGATTTTTGGGCTGAAGCAGTCAACACAGCTTGCTATTTGGTTAACCGCTCTCCAGCCACAGCTATTGGTTTAAAAACTCCAAATGAGGTATGGTCAGGTACTCCCTCCGATTATTCAAATTTGAAAATTTTTGGTTGTCCTGCATATTTTCATGTTAATGATGAAAAACTTGAGCCAAGGGCAAAAAATGGCATATTCATTGGATATGCCAGTGGGGTGAAAGGGTTCAGGTTATGGTGTACTGATCCCAAATCACCTAAGTTTGTAACTAGCAGGGATGTAGTATTTGATGAACAATCCATGCTTAATCCGAGAAAGGAGTTTATTGTGTCTACAGGTGAAGAGCAGAGTAATGGTAAGAAGGTGGAGTTACAGGTTGAGGCTTCATGAGGGGTGCCAGACGACACCCAAGGTCATGTTATTTAAGATGAGCATGATCCTGATTTTGATGATGGCGCACAGGGTGAGCAAGATTACAGTATTGCTACTGGTAGACAGAGGAGGCAGATCAGGCCACCTTGAAGATATGCTCATGCAGATATGGTGATGTATGCACTTACTACAGCCGAGGACATAGATGGTAAGGAGCCTTCCAATTATTCAGAAGCTGTCAAAAGTAAGGAGTGTGCACAATGGTGCGCAACAATGACTAAGGAGATTGAGTCTCTTCACAAGAACCAAACTTGGCATCTGGTTAAGTTGCCTAAGAAGACAAAGACTGCTGGTTGCAAATGGGTCTTCAAAAGGAAAGAGGGAATCCAAGGTGTTGCAGATGCAAGGTACAAGGCACGCTTGGTTGCAAAAGGCTACAGTCAGAGAGAAGGCATCAACTTCAACGAAGTTTTCTCTCAAGTTGTGAAACACAGTTCGATTAGGGTGTTGCTTGCCATAGTGGCAACACATGACTTAGCGCTTCAGCAACTCAACGTTAAAACAACGTTCCTGCATGGTGACCTGGAGGAGACCATTTACATGCATCAGCTGGAAGGGTTCATTGTTCAAGGAAAAGAAGATCATGTGTGTAGATTGAAGAAATCATTGTATGGTTTGAAACAGTCTTTGAGGCAATGGTATAAACGCTTTGACTCTTTTATGATGGATCATGGTTATGTGAGGAGTAGCTATGATTGTTGCATTTATTATAGGCAGTTATCTGATGGGTCTTTCATCTATTTGCTACTTTATGTTGATGATATGCTTATTGCTGCCAAAAGCATATCTGACATTAGTTTGTTGAAAACCCAACTTAGAAATGAGTTTGAAATGAAAGACTTAGGTGCTGCAAAGAAGATTTTGGGGATGGAGATCCATAGAGATAGGAAAGCTGGAAAGTTGTATTTGTCCCAGGGAAAGTACATTGAGAAAGTTCTTCAGAGGTTTGGAATGTCTGATTCCAAACTAGTAAGCACACCACTTGCTACACATTTTAAACTTTCAACATCCTTATCTCCTCAGACAGATGAGGAGGAACTGTTCATGACTAGTGTTCCTTATTCCAGTGCAGTTGGCAGTATTATGTATGCAATGGTTTGTACTCGTCCAGATATTTCACAGGCAATGAGTGTTGTTAGAGGTATATGGCTAACCCGGGTAGAGCTCATTGGCAGGCTGTGAAATGGATACTCAGGTATTTGAGAGGTACTTCGAACCTTGGTTTGATATTTGATAGAGAAACTGACTACAATTCAAGGGTGGTTGGTTATGTTGATTCTGATTATACTGGGGACTTGGATAAGAGAAGATCATTGACAGTGTATGTTTTCACTTTGTGTGGCTCTGCTATTAGTTGGAAAGCAACACTACAATTTACTGTTGCTTTATCAACTACAGAAGCAAAGTATATGGCAGCAACTGAGGCTGTTAAGGAGGCCATTTGGTTGAAAGGTTTGATCAGTGATTTGCGATTACAGCAAGATGCAACTTCAGTGTTTTGTGACAGCCAGAGTGCAATACATTTGACCAAAAATCAAATGTATCATGAGAAAAAAAAACATATTGATGTTAGGAATCATTTCCTTCGAGAAGTTGTTACAGAGGGAGTGTTAGAAATTCAAAACATTGCTACTACTAAGAATCCAGCAGATATGATGACAAAGCCAGTTCCGGCATACAAGTTCAAACTTTGCTTGGACTTGATTGGTGTTCGGGGTATGTGATTCCCTTAGGGGATTTGGTGGAGGGGGTCGGTTCCTTATTTAATGGTTTGTTGTTCAGGCTCGACGGAATTCAAGCTAAGGCGGAGATTTGTTGAGTTTGGTTTGATTTCCTGCTGAAAATGTATTTTTTTGGGGCTTGACCCTGGCTCGACTGTGGCTCAACCCTGGCTCAAGCACGACACTTTGCTCGACACTCCGCTTGAGCGAAGTGGAAACAAAGAGTTTCGCTCGACACTCGCTCGAGGCTCTGCTCGAGTGGAAGTGCAACCCTAACCTTCGCTCGACACTTAGGTCAAGCGAATGTTCGTAAATCAGGCCCACGCTGCTACAATATAAATATGAATGTTTTAACATTCATTTAAAAGACCCGACCTTTGAGGCTGCCGTATTTTTGAGAGAGAAAAACATAGAGCATCCTCTTGTGATATTCCTAAGTGTGTTTGAACACTCTGGAAGAGGATTTTGTAATCAATACTTTGTACTCCATCATTTGTTGATAGTGAAATCATTGAAACCGACCCCGCCAGTGGACGTAGGCTCACATTGAGCTGAACCACTTAAATCTTGGTGTTATTTGTGTGCTTGTTGTTTATTTTGTTGCTTCTGCTATTATTTACTTCAACTTACCTTTTGTTGTTCGGTCTATTCCCAACACTTTCTAATTCCCTTGAAGATATATGGTTGCTTATCGTTTCCATTTTCGTTGTTGCCGTTTCCCGTTTCCCGTGGTGCTATGCTTTTTATTTATTTCAGTGGTCGTGTACGATGGTTGGTGTCAATAGCGAGTGCTGTTGAAAGTATCAAAACTGTTTTTCTAATTTCTTAAATTAATTATTATTGAACAGGAGAGCTTCTTTAGAAAAGTCACTGTTTTTATTCACATGGGAAAGATTTTTGTTCACTTTAGATTAAAGTGGAAGTTGGTGGTAATCTGAACCCACTCAAATCGAAACGTAGAGGTGATGGTGATGGTAACTGAGAAATTTATTTTAATAACTTTAGGGATTTGTATAACAATTTAATTTGTTAATCAAATTGTAGTAATTTTCTCGATTTTGTTTTCTCCATCTAAAACAGTTCCTTGAGGCGATTTCTTTTAATGCACGCTGATTCTTGTGTTCTTTATCATATTGTTGATGGGCTATTTATTTATTTTTTTGCTTTGGACTTCCTTGTAGAGTAATGGTATCTGGATAATTAGCTGAGTTTGAACTTTGGAAAATGCGAGGATGGTTGTGCGATTGCCATTAGAACTTAAAAAGCTTTGGTGTCATTGATTATGGGGTCTGCTTGTTGTGTTGCTGCTAGAGATAACAGTCCACCAAATGGGTGGAGAGGGGAAAATTTGCATAGGAATGTTCGGTATTCTCCGACATGGAGCTTTCGATGGGATAACCCAGGGCGAGTAGCTGGCGAAGAGATTTCTATGGGTTGCTTCTCAGATGGGGTAGGCCGGAATGGTCGATTGGGAATTAAATATGAGCCATCATATGCTGACGATGGGAGTCCTTTCCAAATATGTGCATGGCAGAAGTCTCCAAATTCTGAAGGAACTGCTGGGCAAGTGAGAACTCTTGCTTCAGGTACCTTCAGACTGGCAGCTCTTTTAAGTTTAATTGCATTTCCTATGATGTTTTGTTGAGTTTCTTGCATATGTAATCTGACATATATAATATCAATTTTCTTGCTTTACTGTAGATTTGAGAGAGAGCCTTTGTATTTTTTTATTATATATATGTAAAAATATAATTTTATTGCAATTACAATAGACATAGTCCAAGTATATTCTCTACATAGAGAATATACTTGGAAAACGCCTAGCAACCACTAGGAACTAGATAAAGATACAAGCAAATTATGAAAAGTAGTCTCATTACAAATGATAATAGAAGCCCAATAAAATAAAGTGTTGAAAAAGAATATCTTCCACTGATCCAAGGAATGCTCCCGATCTTCAAAATGCCTACCATTTCACTCCATCCAATGGCACCACATAAAACAATGAGGAATCCTTTTCCACCCTGCAGCAATATGAGCATTACCCCGAAGACCACTCCAACTCCTGAAAATATCCATTACTCTTCTAGGCATTACCCATACCACACTAGTCCGGTTGAAGATATCATCCCACATAAATTACTGCCTATGGTTTAATATTTTAAGTGAATCCCTTGTCCAATTGGGAATATTAAGATCTTTTAGTGTTTGTTAGGTACGCTCTTCTAAAGATTCAACTAGTTCTTATCAATCATATATGAAGATTTAGTTTCTTATGCATTTTTATTCCACTCTTATCTTTGGAGTGACATATTTATGGGTTACGACGCTGGAAATAAAGAGGAGCTTTTGATTCAATTGTTATCTCAGGAGATCATTATAGCTTTGTGATAGAAATCAAGCTAGTGGAAGGCTTTAGGCATGTAATACCTAAGATTGTGTATAGGAAGTTGGTTCTTATAATGATTTAAAGGAGATCCATTTATAATCTTGAATAGTCCTTTTTTAATATAGGTTCACATGTACCGATTAAAAAAAAAAAAAAAAAGAGTATAGTCCACATGTGGCTTGACTTTTCTTGGGTCTTTATAAATGTTATCAAGCTAATCTCAAATGGGACTTGATCCATGCTGCCTATGATGCTGCCTATGATGGAATGACCCAACTAGAACATCGGGGATTTAAGGGGGAGATTATAATATCCCAATGTGTATAGAAAGATGGTGAATGAGATTTCATATATCTTGAGAAGGAGAAGTTGGTAGATGGAGTCAGTGAAGACAGGCAAAAACTAGACTTTCATGTAGATGCCGCCCAAAAGTTGTTGACTACTAGGCAGGCTTCTTTGTTCCTCGGTGGTTACTTTTATGCAAATATTTACTTGATGTCTTATTTATAGCGATATTTAACTCCATATCACACAGAGAGATGATGTTGAATTTTTTAGCTCTTAGGAAAAACCTGTTTTCATTTTCCTTTCCTCGAGAAGCTGGTTTTCATGGAGGCATAGCGAAGGGAGATTCTTTAGATTTTTGGATTTTCATGGATCTTTTCCTAAGACCTTACTAAAATATCGTGCCAAACAATTAGGAAAATGAGATCTGTTACCCTATCAAAATGATGACCTCTCCAGTATTCCCTCTTCTCCACATTTCTCTCCTTTCCTCTCTCTCGCTTTTTGGTTGTAGATTTTGACCTTCGGTACCTGTGATGTTACTAATCTTTTTTTCTGTGTCTATCGTCAGATCAATCATTTTCAAGGAATATTTCTATGGGCATGAGTTTGGAGCAGGTAGAGCTTATCTAGTGGAGGCCGCTTTCTTAAATGATTTTGTGATTCTGTCATTCTCGTTACACCCTAAATTTAACTTTTCTCTTCACATTTCTCGATCACAATGCAGGTGAAGGAATCTCCGACAGGTTCATTTCCATCTCCCTTTAAGCCGTCACTTACAATGCCTTCTACCTCATCCTTGTTGTCGTCCCCTTTGTCATCCCAAAGTCATCTGCCTCCTGCGAGCTCTACCACGTCAGGGTGGCCCAGACGTTCTCCAGGACACCAGCTTTAAGGCAAGTATCGGATAGCCAAATCCTTGGATTCAAGTCACCAGACAGATACTCAGTTTCTGAAGAAAGGCCAGTGCTCCCAATCAATGAATCGGCTAGGGGCTCCCGTGGGGGCTCTTCTGATGGCTGGTCTAGGCATGCCTTCAATGGTCTCATGGACACCTCTCGTAGAGAGAGGTGGTCTTTCGATAGCGATTTCTTTGGCTTTAATTACGAGGAGTTAACCCGATCCAGTAGCCGACTTTCTACTTCTTCCTCTGTTGATCTACAAAGATGTGGGGTTTGCTCAAAGCTCCTGACTGAGCAATCGTCATGGAGTGATCAAAAAATTATTTCCAATAATGAGCTTTCTGTAGTTGCTGTGCTAACTTGTGGGCATGTTTATCATGCTGAGTGTTTGGAGAATATGACTCCTGAAATTAGCAAGTATGACCCAGCTTGCCCAGTTTGTACTTTTGGGGAGAAGCAGACCCTGAAATTTTCTGAAAAAGCACTGAAAGCTGAAATGGATTTGAAGGCTAGAAATAAGAGATCGAGGAACCAAGTTGTGGATAGCTATCTTGATGGTAATTCTTTTGTCCTTGATCGCTTGAAAAATATTGGATGTCAAGGGAACGGTTCCAAGATGTTTCGCAGTTCCAGCTTGAAAGACTCTTTGGGGAAGCCTTTCTTGAGGCGGCACTTCTCATTAGGCTCAAAAGGATTCTGAAGCCTTGTCAGAGAATCACTCTACTAGAAAGAAGGGGTTCTTCTGGGTTTGAAAGTATTAGCTTGAGGAGTCAGGGTGTAAAAAAAATCTATAGAAGATAAATTCAATATAAGAAGGAAAAAAATAGTAGGGATCGCATTCTTACTTTCTACAGATCGATTTGTTCATGCATTGACACATATATGATTCGATCCAGATGGGCTTCTGTATGGATCTGCCAAACGGACAACGTCATGCCCACTTCCATTATGCGCATTAGTGGAAGAGGGCTAGGCAATAGACCGATAATTAAATTTCTTGTCGATGTTAACCTCACTTTTTTTCATATTAAATCTTGGAGGCAATTTTTTATTGGTCTTTAAATATATACTCAATTGATAGGAATATCAATCAGCATACAAATAAAGGATAAAAATAGGGATGAAAATCCCAACATGATATCACCCTAACAATCAGAGTGTAAAGCAACCAAAAAAAAGGAAAAAGATGGTTAAAGGAAGAGGGGTAAAAGGAAGAGGGAAATGGGACCACAAGAGTGGTTTCAATTCCATAATTTCTTTCTTGATTCTGAGGTTACCATCTTACGGTGAAAATGGACATTTTTGCAGATGTTAGCAAGCTTTCTTATCCGAGTTGCATTATTCATCCTTACCCAAAAGCCAGAGCCATCAACATTTGTCACTCCGGAAACGAGTACGTTTCTCGTGGCTAAGTTGGCAGTACCCTTCGTGGCTCTTTTGCAGTTTCCAGTAAAGACACTTGTGAAATCCTTGTTACATGCAAAAAATACACACTTCTTCTCTGACTATATCCCATTATTCATCCTCCATCTAAAACAAAAAGCTCAAGCTAGTAGCCTTAGCTCAAACCTGCTATTGCAAAAATGGCTCAAATACTAGATAAAAATGGCAATCCAATTCAGCTCACCGATGAACATGGCAACCCGGTCCGATTAACTGATGAATATGAGAATCCCGTTCAACTTAAAGGTGTGGCTGTCGAGCCCCAAACGCTAGCTGCAACAACGGAGAAGGAGATTACCACAGGTGGTGGTGCTGCTGCAGGTGAGCATGATGATCAGCAGGAGCAGGAGCATGGAGCAGCAGCATGAGGAGGTTTCTCGCTCCAGTAGCTCCAGCTCTGGCTCGGTGAGTAGAACATATTTAAATGACGCTAATTGCAGATAATCTATATTTTTGTTTTCTTTTTTTATTTGGTCGTCTCTCCATGTTCGGTGTCAATTGCAGTACGAGGATGTCGTCGGACAAGGTCAAGGTGGGGAGGGTGAGGGTGGGGAAGGCAGGAGAAGGAAGAAGAAGGGATTAAAGGAGAAAATAAAGGAAAAGCTAACCAGTGGAAAGCACAAGGACGAGCACAAGCACTCGCACTCCAACACCACACAGATTTCTATGTTGATTTATGTTTAGTGCATTATTTAAGTGGTCAGTTAATACCACGTATGTATTTTCCTTTTATGTTGGGATGGTTGTTACTTGTTGATTTAGTCTTCTTACCACGTTTGTAGCAGTTAAAACGTGGGCTTACTTTCAGTTTTTATTTCAGTTCTCTGTAAAGCTATTTAACAGCCAAGTTTGTTATTGAAATGTTGAAGTTGATTTCCTCCATTCTAGCTGTGCAATCTCTTCAATTTATATTTCTTAACAATTGGTATCAGAGCCCCATCACAGGGGCCTGATTATTTAGAAGCAGCAGTCTTCTACGAAAGTTTTTTTTAGTTGAGAGATGACGACAGAAGGTTCGTTTGTACAACCAGCAGTTCCAAAGTTTGATGGTTATTATGATCACTGGGCAATGCTCATGGAAAATGTTATTATGATCACTGGGCAATGCTCATGGAAAATTTCTGCGATCAAAGGAGTATTGGGGTCTGGTGGAGAATGGTGTTCCTGCAGTAGCAGAAGGTGTTGTTCTCACTGATGCACAGAAGAAACACCATGAAGAGCAACAGTTGAAAGATTTAAAAGCTAAGAACTATCTATTTCAGGCATTAGATCGTACTATTCTGGAGACAATTCTCAACAAGAAATCTTCAAAGGCTATCTGGGACTCCATGAAGCAGAAATATCAAGGCACAACGCGAGTGAGACGTGGAAAATTGCAAGCTCTTAGAAAGGAATTCGAAATTCTTCACATGAAAACTGGAGAAATTGTGAATGAATATTTTGCTCGCACTCTTACCATAGCCAACAAGATGGAAGCAAATGGAGAAGATAAGGGAAGTACTGCAGTTGTTGAAAAGATTTTAAGATCCATGACTCCAAAATTTGATTATGTTGTATGTTCTATTGAGGAGTCTAAAGATATCGATACTTTAAGTATTGATGAGTTGCAGAGCAGTCTGATTGTCCATGAACAAACGCGCAGTCTGATTGTCCATGAACAAACGCATGAGTTCACATGTTGAAGAAGAGCAGGCTTTGAAGATCACTCATGGAGATTTCTCAGGAGGAAGAGGTCGTGGTCGTGGAAACTACGGAGGAAGAGGAAGAGGAAGAGGAAGAGGACGCAACAACAGATCTTTTGATAAGGCCACAGTGGAGTGTTACAACTGTCACAAGCTAGGACACTTCGCATGGGAATGTCCAAACAATAACACAGAAGCAAATTATGCAGAGAATCAGGAAGAAATGTTGCTGATGGCATATGTGGATACCAACAAAATCAGTCGAGAAGACATGTGGTTTCTTGATTCTGGTTGCAGCAATCACATGTGTGGCAACAAAGAGTATTTCTCAAATTTTGATGGTATTTTTCGAGACTCTGTGAAGCTTGGCAACAACACAAGCATGGATGTGTTAGGAAAGGGCAATGCCAGATTGCAGGTAAATGGTTTAATACAAATCATTACAGGTGTGTTTTATGTACCTGAATTGAAGCATAATTTACTAAGTATTGGACAGTTGCAAGAAAAGTGACTTAATTTTGTGTTTTAGCATGGCAAATGTAAAGTGTTTCATTCTCAGAAAGGTTTGATTATGGATACAAAAATGACTTCCCATAGAATGTTTGTCGTGCATGCTATATCCCACCCTATAGCATCCACTTGTTTTAACACAATAACTGAAGACATTGAACAACTTTGGCACTGTCGATATGGACATTTGAGTTTTAAAGGGTTAAAGACTCTTCAACAAAGAGAGATGGTGAATGGCTTGCCGAATTTTCAACCTCCCTCGAAGCTGTGCAAAGATTGCTTGACAGGGAAACAACACAGGAACTCATTTCCTAAGAAGACCATTTGGCGAGCTGCAGAAATTCTTCAATTGGTGCATGCAGACATTTATGGACCAATTAAGCCCATCTCTTACAGCAAGAAAAGGTACCTGCTCACTTTTACTGATGATTTTAGTAGAAAAACATGGGTTTATTTTTTGGTGGAAAAATCAGAAGCTTTTGGTTTTTTCAAGAGTTTTAAGATTCATGTTGAGAAAGAAACAAACTGTTTTCTGAGAAGTCTACGCACTGATCGAGGAGGCGAGTTTATATCCCAGGAATTTGTCAATTTTTGTGATAAAAATGGTATACGAAGACAGTTAATAGTTGCATATACGCCACAACAGAATGGAGTTGCTGAATGAAAGAATAGAACAATTATGAACATGGTTCGAAGTATGCTTTCAGCAAAGAAAATTCCAAAGTCTTTTTGGCCTGAAGCAGTTAACTGGACTGTACATGTTTTGAATCGAAGTCCCACTTTTGTAGTGCCAAACAAAACTCTAGAAGAAGCTTGGAGTAAAATTAAGCCTTCAGTTGATTATTTTAGAGTATTTGGATGTATTTCTCATGTCCATGTGCCTGACAATAAAAGAAATAAACTTGATGATAAGAGTTTCAGTTGTGTTTTATTGGGAGTTAGTGAAGAATCAAAGGCTTATAGATTGTATGATCCTATTTCACAAAAGATCATAATTAGTAGGGATGTTGTATTTGAGGAAAACAAGAACTGGGACTGGGGTAAGAAATATGAGGAAGTCACTATATGTGATTTAGAATGGGGTGATTGTGAAGAAGAAGTAACTGAGAATGAGGAAAGAAGTGAAACTTATTCTAATCCTGATATAGAAGACAATGCAGCAGACAATACAATTGATGTTATTGCTGAAGCTACTGGGAAAAATTATTTAAGTCAGAACACAGACAACCTTCAAAATTCGAGTGCAACCAGAAATTGAAGAGCACATGTTTGGATGAAAAATTTTGAAACAGGAGAGGGACTTTCTGATGAAGAAAATGAAGGGGAACTTGCTATGTTTACAGCTGCTGATCCTATTCATTTTGAAGAAGCTGTAAAAAGTGAAAAATGGAAAACAGCCATGGATGTGGAAATGGAAGCAATAAACAAAAATTTGACTTGGGAATTAACAGAATTACCTAAGGGAGGAAAGACAATTGGAGTAAAGTGGGTGTATAAGACTAAGTTGAATGAAAATGGAGAAGTAGAAAAGCACAAAGCTCGGTTTGTCGCAAAGGGCTATGCACAGCAATATGGAGTAGACTATACTGAAGTTTTTGCACTTGTGGCACGAATGGAGACAATTCGTTTGGTAGTAGCACTTGCAGCTCAAAGAGGTTGGTCCATTTATTAACTAGATGTGAAATCTGCCTTTCTACATGGTGAATTGGATGAAGAAGTTTTTGTAGAACAGCCTTGCGGATATGTACAGAAAGGAAGTGAAGAAAAATTTTACAAGCTAAGGCACTTTATGGACTTAAACAAGCACCCAGTGCTTGGTACAGTCGTATAGAAGCTTATTTCATGAAAGAAGCTTTTGAGAAATGTGATTATGAGCACACTCTGTTCATCAAGATTAACAAGGAGGGTAAAGTTTTGATTGTGAGCTTGTATGTGGATGATCTAATCTTTGCTGGAAATGATGAATCAATGTTTGAAGAATTTAAACATTCAATGAAGCATGTGTTTGATATGACTGATCTTGGCAAGATGAGGTATTTCCTTGGTCTTGAGGTGTTGCAAAAGTCTGATGGTATTTTTATTAGTCAAAAGAAATATACTTTGGAGGTACTGCATAGGTTTGGAATGGATAAGAGCAACTCTGTTTTCAATCCTATTGTTCCTGGTTGTAAACTTGTGAAAGATGAAGAAGGAGTTAAAGTAGATAAGACTTACTATAAGCAAATTATAGGGAGTCTCATGTATCTCACTGCTACACGGCCATACCTAATGTTTATAATAAGTATGATTAGTAGGTATATGGAGAATCCTACTGAATTACACTTACAAGCAGCAAAAAGAGTGATGCGATATTTGAAAGGAACTTTTGATTTTGGGATTTTCTATAGGAAGGGAGGAGATGATGAACTTATTGCTTATACTGACAGTGATTATGCAAGAGATTTAGAAGATCGAAAGAGCACTTCTGGTTATGTTTTCTTATTAAGTTCAGGGGCAATTTTTTGGTCATCAAAAAAACAACCTGTAGTGAGTTTATCTACCACAGAGGCAGAATTTATTACTGCAACCTCATGTGCATGTCAAGCAGTTTGGTTAAAAAGGGTGTTAAGAAAGTTGGGTCAAAATCAAGGTAAGACATGCATTATTCAGTGTGATAGCAGCTCTGCAATCAAGCTCTCCAAGAATCCAGTGATGCATGGTCGAAGCAAACATATTGATGTGCGTTTTCATTTTCTCCGAGATCTTACAAAGGATGGAACTGTGGAATTGGTACACTGTGATACACAAGATCAGTTGGCTGACATAATGACAAAACCACTCAAGCGAAACATTTTTGTCAAGCTGCGAGAACACTTGGGAATCTGTTCTGAAACTGATGTAAACTGAAGTTTGCAACATTCAGTTTAAGGGAGGAAATGTTGATTTATGTTTAGTGCACTATTTAAGTGGTCAGTTAATACCACGTATGTATTTTCCTTTTATGTTGGGATGGTTGTTACTTGTTGATTTAGTCTTCTTACCACATTTGTAGCAGTTAAAACGTGGGCTTATTTTCAGTTTTTATTTCAATTCTCTGTAAGGCTATTTAACAGCCAAGTTTGTTATTGAAATGTTGAAGTTGATTTCCTCCATTCTAGTTGTGCAATCTCTTCAATTTATATTTCTTAACATTCTAGTACAACCACAACCAGTACTGGATCCGAACACCCGGAACATGAGAAGAAAAGTATGATGGAGAAGATCAAGGACAAGCTATGTGGGCATCATATCAGTTAAGAACGTTGTAAAAAAAAAAGTGCATGTATCTGTTGTCTACAATAGTTTGAGTTGCTTGTCGAGATGGGGAAGCATGTAGATCATGTATATATGTTCTGCATCCCGTCTGTCGTTGAGTTGTGTTCATAATTTTGCAGGGAAGATGTGTAACGCAATTCGACATGTGATAATTTTTTCTTTATAAAGTCTATTTCATGTTGTAGTTAGTTTTCTTCACCTTTTCGTAGTAGCAAGAAATTAATTTTTGGAGTACTCTTTTTATGGGCTTCAAAAGATTTCTGAATTTGGCCTACGTGTTAAGGCGACAAGGATCCGTCTACCTTGATAAGTTAAAAAAATAAATCCTTTTGTTTCCCTTTTACTAATTAGTAATTACTCTTCTCAAAGTGCATGTTTTCTCCACCTAAAAGATTCAAAAACCGTTTAAAAAATCCTAATCGAATTTTTCTATCCTAAAAGGATTTGTTGAATCGATTGAAAGTCGTTTTAATAATATGCAATGCTGTGTTTACAATTATTCATTTAAAGGAATAAATATATTATTATTTTTTATTCCTTATTTTTTGTTAAATAGATTTTGTGTTGTTGAGGTAAAATAACAGATAAAATCCAAGTTCCATTTCAATTTATTTATTTATTTATTTTAAAAAAAGGTACTAGAAATTATGACCATGAAAAAAAATAAAAAAATGATGAGGTGTACTTGGTCCGACGACGTCGTTACTGTGATAGACGAGGTCCTGAAAATGGAGAACCGTAGAGTTCAGTGCTCACTTCTCTCACTCTACGAGTCTTTAGCCTCCACCGTCGCCCATCTCTCTGTCTCTCTGTCTGTATTGAAAACCTTGTGTTCGCGGTAGTAATGGTCACTCAGTCCTGCCTCGTCTCCCAAACCCCTTCATTCCTCTCCTTCTTTCCCAAAACTCCCATTCCTACTCCCACTCGCACCTCATTCTCATTCTCATTCTCATTCTCATTCAACAAAGCCCCCAACCTTCGTTTCCCAATCTCTCTCTGTCGCCCAACAGCAATGGCCTCCAAATCCAACCTCTCCAATGACGTCCCCGACGGCCTTCAACAACTAGACTTTCTAGATTCCGAACTCGATCGCTTTGCTGAGGTCGCCAACAAGGTCGCCGACGCCGCCGGAGAAGTCATTCGGAAGTACTTCCGGAATAAATTCGAGATTCTTGACAAGGAGGATCTGAGTAAGCTCTTCTTTCTTGGAGTGGGAAACTGGGGTGTTTGATTTTCGTTTGTTTTTTCCATCAGTTAATTGCGGAGAAATTCAGGAAAGGGAAGATGAGAGAGATTTTTCTTGAATCTACAGATGATAGATTATATGAGTGCTTTCTTTTTGGGTCGTTATGGTAATGAAAAATGACGTAAAAATGGGGAGAAAAAAAAGTTTACGTCAGGTTTTTTTCATCGGCAGAGAAGGTTAAATGTGAGTTGCTTATGCTGCTTTGATGTTCCAATATTCCAATTACTCTCATTAAGAGATCTAAATGTGGTTTGTTGTGAATTGACTATCCTAAATTTAATCACTCACATCAAGTATACTCGGAAAAGTGATTGGACTGAATAGAAATTACAAGGATTTACGCAGTTCTATTTATGCCCTGAACCTTTACTGGGTTTCTGAGAAAACCCAGGAAGGTAAAACAAAATCAAAATCGAATTTATGAACTTCTATGCTTTATGCAATTCTCATTTCCTTAAGTTGGGAGTACTCGCATTCTAGTCGACTTAGTCAGACAGGGACTATTATTTACTTTCGTAATTCTAGATGATGGCAAATTAGATTTCTTTCTCTACTCTTATTAGGGGAAAAAATATCATGATCAGATAGGATTAATTATTTTATTTGGGCTAATTCTCTACATTAGGTCTTTTGTTATCGCTCATATTTTATTCAATTTGCTGCAGGTCCTGTAACCATTGCAGATCAAGCAGCAGAGGAATCTATGGTTACAATTATACTTGAGAATTTTCCTTCTCATGCAATGTACGTGATTATAATCTAATACCATCCCATGTTTTTGTATCGAGCTAGTTGCGTCTAGACTTCATTCTATCATGTCTCGCGGTATTAATCTGAATACTATGTTATTAATATTTATTTTTCTTTCTGTCATCTCCGTGACTATCAAATAAAAATACTAATCACAATGGGCTGAAGTGAGGTTCTGGATTGAAGAAAGATTGTGTGCGTTTGTAAATTACCAATCCAAAACCAAAAGTGTCGAATTTCACAAATAAAAATGGATTTTTTTTGTTTCTTATTGCTAACTTATCAAAATATATGTAATCATAGTTATGGAGAGGAGAATGGATGGAGGTGCAAAGAGAAGTTTGCAGACTATGTTTGGGTTTTAGATCCAATAGATGGAACAAAGAGTTTCATCACTGGTATTTTTCTTCCTTTTTTTTTTATTTTTTTTATTTTTTTTTATTTTTTTAATTTTCATATATCATCATTATTAGGCTTAAGCCTTTTGAATTATACATAAATAATTCTATGCTACTATTTGTTCCAGGAAAACCCTTGTTTGGTACCCTAATTGCACTCCTATACAGGGGTAAACCAGTAAGTATACCTCAGCTCTTATACAGTGCATAATATTGAACAGAAATTTTGTGATTAATATAAAAGGTGGGTTTTTTTTCTTTGCAATTTGAAACATAAAATTCTCTTTTTAATATGCTAAAAAAGTATGGGAGGAAGAAGGGAGGGAAATACATAGAATCCTGATGCATCCATGGTCTGTGCCCAAATCATTAGTGAAATACATATTGCCAACGGTATGTAGGTTTTGTCTCTATTGCATGGTATTCGGATGGTTCAGCTTGTGAAAATAGAGATAAACTTCTTAAAAACTATATGCATGTGTTTTTTCAGATTCTTGGCATAATCGATCAGCCTATTCTGAGAGAAAGATGGATTGGGAGAAGTGGAAGGAAAACAACACTAAATGGACAAGAAGTGTCTACTCGCACTTGTGCAGAACTGTCACAAGCCTACTTGTATGACTACTACATATTTCTTATTTTGAAGAAAACAAAAAACAAAACAAAAAAGTGCAGGAAGTTAAATATCGGTTATTTTTTCCTTGCATTTGCATTTTATTGGGAAGATAGTGAAACTCTTTATGCACAATTTCTGTGATTCGTGGATCTATAACCTGTTTTCTTTTTGCACCTCTGCTTCCTTTCATTTTCTCTGTTTAGGTACACTACAAGTCCACATCTCTTTGGTGGGGATGCAGAAGCAGCATTTGTTCGTGTTAGAAACAAGGTCTATGGTTATCTGCTTAAACTTGATTTTAAAGGAGGTTCTGTGTTGTGTACTTGTATTAAAAATATTTCCTAATAGCTACTGAGGATGTGCTTATGATTTCAAAAACCGTATGAAAATTATGATAATTCAGATTGTTTTAATGTTTTTGGTATTGCTTCTTCTCATCTTTCCTCTACATCTGATGCTTCACCAGCATTTGTGACAAATTTTTTGGGCTGCTTTTAATCTGCGTCACCAGATGCCTTGCGGTATAAATTTGCCGATATTTTTAGAAAAACAAATTGCATGGTTTCCGCACTATTGAATTAGATGTACCCTCTCTTGCATGGGGAAACAAATTGAAATACTTGTTCATTGATTCCTGATGTTCTTTGTTATGTTCTATGATCCACAGGTAAAAGTGCCATTATATGGCTGTGACTGCTATGCTTATGCTCTTTTGGCTTCTGGTTTTGTGGATCTAGTTGTTGAGTCTGGTTTAAAGGTAAGCTTCAGTCACTTTTGTTTTATATTGTTGATGTACCCACCCATGGGTAGCCCAAGGGCGAACGTGTGTGCATGTGCCCCATGTCACATGTTTGATTCCCCCTGGGATCAAACTGTGGTTTAAGTGGGAGGCCATGATGGTGGGTTGCTGTGCTAGTCTCCCCAGGGGTTTAGGTTCCATGGTTGAGTCCTAACTCTAGGGGCTTTGCGGTGGGGTGGTTCCCCCGTCATTAAAAAAAATAAAAAAATAAAATAAAATTGTTGACGTACTATGACACCCAGGACATGTTTGGTTATGGGTATGTCTCTATGGTCAAGGGCTAGTAAATGTTCCTTGGTTTTCAAGCAGGGACAAGTAGTGAACATGGCATGGGTGGCACTGGTCAAATGGATATATATATATTTTTGTTGATACATTTGGGGGAGGGGGGTTTTGAACTCCAAACCTCCATTTGGAGGTTGGGGGTAATGCCAATCAGGCCACGGCCTTTGGAAATGGATATGTGTCCAGGTCTGTCCAAGAAAACAAATCGGCTGGAGGGAAATTTGTATTAATCTTTTGGTGGTTATTGGGGAAACTACCGCAATCATATTTTCAGAAATAACGACAGCAGGGTTTTTCTTTTTCTGTAATCCTTTTGTGCAATAATCATCTTATGCAGAACATATAGCTATCCTGCTCCTATCTGATCAAAATGGTAACTCTTTTTCTCAGCCGTATGATTTCCTTTCGTTGATACCTGTGATAGAAGGTGCGGGGGGTGTTATAACCGATTGGAAAGGAAACCAGCTTCACTGGGAGGCATCTCCAGATTCACCTGCAACAAGTATGCTAATTATCTGCCAAGTTTTCACTTTTTGATGCAGACTGTAAATCATTTGGTTTTGTTTTCCTCGGTGTATTTTTAATGGTCAAATCAAATTTGCGTAACTGTATTTTGTTGCTTATTGCTTTATTTTCCAGGTTTTAACGTAGTGGCAGCTGGGGACAAACAGATTCACCAACAAGCTGTAGATTCATTACAATGGCAGTGAAGATTAAGTTGAACTGGAATATGTAAAAGCCAATGCCATTCCCGGAGTCCTATCTTTGGGTTTAGATATCTCGAATAGAATGTAGAACAGTAGAAGGACCAATAGGATTAAAAAAATAAACGACAAAGAGATCTCTTAGGAGGAACTGCATTTTTCATTGTCTTTTAAAGTCTGTGCGTATCTTGAAAAGCAATTGCAATGGCAATTGTCAGATTATACCATATGTAGAATTTCATAAGCCATATTCTCCTCCCACCATAACTATTTTGGGGCACGTGTCCCAATCTCAACAGGATACACAGGACACGTGTCTCAATCTCAACAGGTCCACCAAGCCAAATCCTCATTACTAACCTGCCTTCTGGTTCTCAACTTGTCGTAAAAACTGTTGGACAAGATTTGGAACCCACGGTTAAGTGCCCTTCAGGGAAGGGCGGGTTGTGTATAGATACAATGATAGACTAATAAAAGCAAATGTTTTTTCATGGATCGAAGGGGTCTCTTTGTATGGTGGATTAATAATTGGCCTGTGCATTTCTTCCTTGGACATGGATTGAATTTCAATTAGTTGATCCGGAGAAACAGAGGATTTCTTAATGCGATATGATCACACAAAGTTTGGAATCGACGATTCTTGCTACTTTTTTTTAAACTCTCTCAAGCTTGTGTGTGTGTTGTGTATCCAACAATTACAGTACCGTGTCTATGTAGTTATTTCAAAATGTGTGCGGCTACCATGCCGCCCCATTTCTACCGCTGGGCGTATTGCCCAGTGGTTTTTTTTTTTTTTTTTTCATTTTTTTAATCATTATTTTAATCACTAAATAAAAAAAAATACAAATATACTGAAAATCACTTCTTTAATAAAAAAAAAAAGGGAGTGGTATACTGTAGCTGTACACTTCGGGCAGCAGAGTGACTTTTTCCATTTCAAAATATTAACTGTTGATAAAGAACAGTGAAATATGCTTGAAACTGTATGCTTGTGTAATTTATATGCGCTATATATCCCAGGAGTCAGGACTCGGGACGTTTTGAGCAAATGAAAAGCAGCAGTGCCATTGATCTATGTTTAAACGTGTATGAAAAGGTTTACAACGCCAACCCAAACTGCTCAAAAAGCCCGAACGCTATTATAGTTTTAATTTAACCAAAACCAACCAACCACTTTTAATTTTATTGCAACTGCTCAACCTCTTAATTTCGTGTTAAGCAATAATGACTTAAAAAGTCAAGTTAATTGATAAAAAAAAATGGCCATGCATAGCCACTGCCCCCCCCCCCCTCCTTTTTTTTTTTTTTCTGTTTTGGGGGAGTTTAGATGTTGAAATAATCTCAACTCATCTCATTCCATCACATCTCATCTCATCTCAACATCAATCACTTAAACATAAATACTTTTCAATTTTAAATTTTTAACTTTTCAACTTTTTCATCAAAACATTACTTAATCATTACAACGTTCCAAACTTCCAAAGAAAAAATAAAATACAATTGAACTTTTTCAAAATATAAAATAAAAATTATATTCTAAACAATAATTTTATAATATTTTTATTCAACTTTTTCTCTCCCATTTCTCATAACCTATAAAATATCTTAACTCAAACCATTTTACTACTATTCACATATTATTTTATAGACCTCTCATCATCTCATCTTAAAATCCAAACGAGGCTTCAATATTCTCTCTAATTTTCATGAATTATGTGTGGATAAGTATCAATCCTCATTATATTACAGATCATAGACTGGACATAATGCCCCCTTCATTTAGTCCACTGATCATGGTTTAAACATGCCACAACGAAAGTTGAACCACATTTTACTAAGAAGCTACACGCACATACACAAATATATAACACATGACTACGCGGAGGGCTCAAAACTTAGTATAATGTTGTGCCATATGATACACATGATATATATGTATATATATATAGGTGGGCATACATATATTTAGAGATTTCCACAGAGACTGCAGCCAAGCTTTTATACTCATGGCTAAATGAGCATCAGTTGGGTATGAGTTTGAAAGGAGGCTTCACAAGAGCTGGTGCTGGATCATATCTTCCATAGTCTTTTGTGTTGACCCTTAAAAGCCTCTCGTGGATACTGTCCTCTTCATCGTGGCGGGATGGTTTCTGTACTGGTATTCCCTATGCATCAATTAAATAAATAAATAAAATCACACAATATCGAACTAACAAATCTGAAAATAAAAGAGGTTGCATGGAAAAGTACTTCAACCATATATATCACAGTAATTTCATATCTAGCTAAAAGTTTAATGCTTTTCAAGTTTGATTATTATATATAGATCAGAATCATCAATCGATGCAGCTTGGTGCTTTTGATCATGCATGCATGCATCATATAATGAAACGCCCACAGAAAGAAAGAACATGACTCCCATCCCAACACAAATAAGGATCAGTGAG
The DNA here is from genome assembly GCF_018687715.1 of Carya illinoinensis. Classification (NCBI taxonomy): domain Eukaryota; kingdom Viridiplantae; phylum Streptophyta; class Magnoliopsida; order Fagales; family Juglandaceae; genus Carya; species Carya illinoinensis. The sequence goes on from NC_056757.1 coordinate 32,968,750, forward strand.
TGATGGTGATTATAATCTACTAACAAACCTCATTCATTGCATCCGCTTCTTTAGCCAACTCATTGAAGAACTTGGACTGCCCACCTGCGAAAGCATTTCAAGCATACAAATGGTGTAAGATTCTCCTCTTATCAAACACGTTTGAAGCAGCCAGCATATATGGGAAACGTATGGAAAGTAATGTTCCCTATAGCATTAGTTTGTTCACATGCCTTACACTAATATGTATAAGCATCAGGGAAAGAAGCTCAAGATCAAGATCAAACCTATGAACCTTTTCGGGAGCAACTTAAATAAAACCCCAAACCCTTTTCTAAAAGAGGCTGGCAGTGTCAGTACGATTTGCAACAACGGCTGCAGCAATATACTTAAAAAGACCCAAGGACCCACCTGCAATACAAGCTGATAAGAGTGATACTAAAATGAGGAAGAGGATGCTGAGTTTCTTGAGAAGAATGAGACCCATGTTTGGACACAATTTGTGCTTTTCCTTTTCTCATGCAACAGATCATAGACCAAATGATGATTCCTTTCTACACTGTAAGGATCATTAACTTTACTTAGAGTGGGAGTCTTAGAGAGAAGCTGAAAATTGACAGTTAATTAACATGAAAGCAAGTTCCATTTCCTTTTAGTTTAAAAATTCAAAGGAAAAGGGAAAGGAGACCACTTTTCTGTTGTTGGGGCACGTCTAGCATGTTAGTGGATTGATTGAGGTGATATGTTAATTTAAGATGATAATCCTGAGATGACGCCTAGTTGAAACTACAAAAACACCCTCAATATTAAAACGAAGTTTGCTATTATTTCCAGCTTAATTCTTCTCGATTTCTGTCAAAATCCGGCTGCTAGCCATGCACAAGAGATTCCCAAGTCATGCAGACTTGCAGTCAAGACAATTAAGGTGGATTCATTTGGGCGTGCTGCAGTCATTTTCTTGATTCAGAAAGTGACACTCATAAAACTAAATATATGTGCCTCAGAATATGCATATATGTATGAAGCAGAGCCTAGAATCATTGTATTTTCAGGTTTCAGATGCGTAAGTGTCGCAAGAGGCAATGCAGGAGTGCAAACTTGGAAAGCATGCTTGTGATAAATTATTAGATTATTTTACCTGCTTATGCTTTTTAAAAAACACATTAGGTTGGCATAAAATAGCTTTTCTGGATGATTAGTGCTTTCAATTATCCTTAAAGACAAAGACAACAAACCAAATACCACTAAAAGGACAGTGGCGGAGAATAATGAGACACTCTGGAGGTTTAAAATAAAAATATTTTCCTTGCTCCCTTTTCTAGCAAAGTGGTATGACGAGACAGGCCCCTTTCCCCTTATTCAAGCAAATCCTTCCTATTAGCACTCAATAATTGGGTCAATCTACTGATCCCTAGAGGTAGGCTAGTTTTTGAAACACCAATGAAGGTTGAACAGCTAATGTGATCAAAGAGTTCTTCAGTTCTATGTACTAATCAGCATGAGCATGTCCTGTAAGTGTATAAACTATCTAGAAAATGGGTCTTTTTACAGAGTGATATTGGAGACCTCATGGGTAGGACAGGGATTCTTGTGATATTTTGTCATGATTTCAAGCATGCCAAAGGATGAAACACAGCACTTGGCCAAGGCTTCATTTTTTCAGTTTACTTGAGATAAAAGTATGCCATGCGGAACCTACAAAGTGATTGCTTTAACGAACAACCCAGTTTGTGATAACTTTAACAATAATCTCCAAAAGGAACTTTAGATTATTTTAGGGTCGCCTTTGGACTTCCAATAAAGTGATCACTTCTTCTCCTTGTCTTCCTTTTTCTTTGTTGTTTTTGGGTCCTATCAGTAGTCTTCTTTCTTTGATAAGTACATTCTATAATTACATAAATATATATATATATATATATATATATATATATATATATATATGCTAATTGATATACTAACTGCATTACTGATAGGTTTATTTAGAGATTTTATAAAACTGAAGTTATTAACCGACGTGATTTAATGTAAAATGTTATATTTGTTTAATAAAACATAATTTTGTGATATGATATTTTATATCAAATCACGTCAATTTATTAATTTATTTTTATAAAAATTTTGTATAGATCAAAGAATTTCTCATCACATTAATACGATGACCATTGTGAAATTCTTTGAACTATACATGAACTAACAAGCAATTGGTACTTTTTATTTTTTATTTTTTATGAAGAGAAGAGATCACATATCCATGAGTGACCTTCTCCACTTTTATTAAAAAGCTCTCACTTGTGGCAGAGGAAACATGTGGTAACAACCAAGACGCAAAGGGATTACAAATAGACAATAAAAACATCCCAAAAATCAACACCAACAAGATAAACAAACCTCAAAAGACCTAAGAGCACTACCCATCCCTTCGAAACCTATGCATAAACCAGCAACAACATACCCAAAAAAAGGAAAGCAATACAAGCAAACCAACACTAACATAGACTAAACCAGTCGTATAGTGGGAAGACCAATTTTTTCAAGTCTTAAAATGCCTTTGAGGGGAATAGGCAGCTCCTAAGCTGACCACCACTTACCACTTGTCCCTTTCACCCCCATCCTTGCCAGAAAATCTGTAGATTTATTCCCTTCCCGAAATATATGTTAGATGTGAGCGTTAAGTCCCTGCAAGACATCTATTACCTCCTTTCAAAAATCCTCAATGTACCAGGTTTTACATTTTTTTTCTTTTAGCCATTTAATGTCCAGCAAAGAGTCAAGCTGGACATCAATAACAACAATGCCCAGCTCTTTAACAAACTGAAGTCCATGCAAAATCCTCATCAATTTTGCAAAATTATTAGTACCGTTTCCCATGGCAACTGAGAACGTGTTGAAAAACCACCTGCAGTGTGAAAACAGAGAGAAGCACCGTTCTCTCCCTTGGCATATTAGGCGCCTCCCACAGACACCCACAGTGTCTGCAGCAAGTGACGCCTCCATTTCTTCCGTAAATCCCTTCACCAAAATTGTAAGTTGTAGGCTGCTCTCTCCTATAAATAGGAGAGAGCTTAGTTGCAAAATTTGTAGGCGGTGGGCAGAAGAAAGGCAGTGGGAGAAGAGAGAAAGAGGGACGTGAGAGAGATGAGAATTTGTAAATCTTGTACAAATTCTATAAAAGAGGCTCCAGTGGACGTAGGAAATTTGCTGAACCACTTAAATATCGTCTTGTGTGATTTTCGGACTGGCCGGAGGCACAACAATTGGTATCAGAGCTCTGGTTCGAGCTGTCTGAAAATTCAAGTTACTCAAAATCAACTTTTGACAACTCCAAGGTGTTCCTCGCATTGAAACGAATCCGTTGCTGCAAACGGAATCGAAAACGGAGGTCGGACGAGCCCACACACGCCCCTAGAAGATCGGCGCGTGCATCTGCTGCAACTCACGCGCCCCCACGCGCACCGGAGGTTGAAGACGACTGATCCACACGCTCCCACGCGCCCCCACACGCTCCAGAGGAGGAAGACGCATGTCAGACATGCGCCCACGCGCCGCCACGCGCCCTACTGAGGTTCAGCGCGTGTTATACACGTTCCTCACGCGTTCCCCACGCGCACACAGAACTGTAGCGCGTGTGTTCCATGCGCCCACGTGCCGCCCAAACGCCCTACTCCACGCATGCATCCCACGTGCCAGATAGATCAGAACCGTCCTTTTTTCAGATCTTTTTGGGCTAGATCTAAGCCATTCGGAGTCCAATTTCGACGATCAAATAGTGCTTTCTAACTATTTGGATCATTCCAGACTCATCCGTATGGTGGGAATGTTGAGATTCACCATCGGCACATTCAATCTGAACCATCCACGTGTTGCAGATCATTTTAGGCTAGATCTACGTCAATTGGAGTTCCATCGCGATGATCAAATAGTGATGACAAACTATTTGGATCATTCCGGACTCATCCGTACGGTGGGAATGTTGAGATTCGCCATCGGTACATTCGATTTGAACCGTCCACGTGTTGCAGATCATTTTGGGCTAGATCTACGCCAGTTGGAGTTCCATTGCGATGATCAAATGGTGCTGACAAACTATTTGGATCATTCCGGACTCATCGGTACGGTGGGAATGTTAAGATTCACCATCGGTACTTTCGATCTGAACCGTTCATAGTTGCAGATCAGTTGTGGGCTTGATCGTAGCCAGTCAGAGTCGTAACGGACTCATTTGTTTTGGGCTTGATCGCAGCCAGTTGGAGTCGTGAAGGACTCATTTGTTTTGGGCTTGATCGTAGCTAGTTGGAGTCGTGCCAGACTCATTTGTTTTGGGCTTGATCTCAGCCAGTTGGAGTTGTGCCAGACTCATTGGTTTTGGGGTTTGATGTCAGCCAGTTGGAGTCCAATGTTGCCGGACTCAATTCGTTTGAACTTGATTTAACCCAGTTGGGATCGTGAAGTTTGAGGAGAAAACTTCAGATCATTGGATGATGCTGATTAACTTGTTATATCAGCAGGTTTTGGCAGTAATACAACTCATGGAGCATAATGTTATTAAGAGGAGAACCGCAACTGATCTCATTGTGACTTTATTTGAAAAGCCAGTTGCAAATAACAAAGTACAGATGAAGAAACAGTTCAATTTCAGAAAAGGCAGAAGGTACTATTGTTGCCCAATAGCATTTGAGGTTGTGGTAAAAAAGTTGGGAGGTCATGAGAATGGCTATGAGTAATTCTGCAAAGAAGTCGAAGTTGAAGTTTCTCAATGTAAGAGATCTTATCCTGGATGAGGAGGTGCGCAGAAAAGATTCTGGTAAGATCTCGAGTTGTTGGTCCTGAATGTTGATAGTAAGGACAGAGGCAAGTCAAGATCTGGACAACAGATGACTCGCTAGAAATTGTGGCAAGACAAGCTACAAGAGACTGCTAAAATCAGGAAAAAATTGAGAATGATGCTGTGAATATGGTGACTGAAGAAATACATGGCGTTGCATTTCTTGCAGTGCACAATGTTGTTAAAGACAGCTTGAAGACAGCAGTCATTCAGTAGTATTTTCTCAAAAAGACATGGAAGGTCACAAATGATTCATTGGTCTTGGCTCGTGGTAATGGTCGTGTGAATTAGATGAGGAAGTAAAAGGAACTCAGTTTTACTTTTCCTCATCTAAATCTAAAGAAATCTCCCTAGACCACGACATAAAGTACAGGGGTGAGAGATGGGAACAAAACGTCAGATGTTTCAGGGATATCTACACCTAAAGTTGGTGATCACATAACTACCAAGACGATCAGACCTCCATGGTGGTTACTACCTTAAACTATATCCTACTGAATGAAGATAGTGAACTACGGTATGAAGAAAATCTTGCAAGAATGGAGATTATGCAAGTCGAAGTTAGCAGAGACTGCACACAAGATGGGCACATCGACTGAAGACAGAATATGTTAGTAGCAAGATGGGGAGTCAGTCGCCCAAGTCAGAGATGGAGACCTCAGCAACAGGTTCTCTGATATGTGTCAAGGTCCGTGCGATACCATTGATTCCCAGTGCAGTGGGAGATGTGTTGCCCTATATAAATGTGTTGATTAAGGGCACTGTACGTGATGAACTAAAATTATGCATCACTTTAGTCAGTCTTCTAAGATGAAGACATGAGCTGTAAAATTATATAGATGATAAGGGATCATGCTAGAGATAGAGGCTAGCATGTTAAGAACCAGTCTCCAAGTTGGAGATTGGTGTGAGTGTAGGATTATGGAGTCTGGTTTGAAAGCTGTAAAGGCACCAGGCAGATTATTCGCTCGGATGTGGCTCGAGTGAAGCTCAGTTCGCTCAAGGTGTGCATGAGTGCCAATTCATGGACTCGAGCGAAAAAAGAATCCTAGAGAGTTGAGATTGTGCAGTAAAGCACTTGTAAATCTCTTCTGAAGAAAATCCCTTGCAAGCTCTGTGGATGTAGACGATGCTAATGCATTTGAAGATGCATTTGGAGAGGCATCTGGACATCCATTTGAAGACGTACCTGCAGATGCATTCGATAGCAAAAGTCTCTCATGTCAAAGAAAGAGGTGCATTCATTTGAAGAATGAATCAGTTTACAAGCGGCCTAATATAGCACACTTGGGTGGAGGTGGTGATTGTTGAAAAACCACCTGCAGTGTGAAAACAGAGAGAAGCACCATTCTCTCCCTTGGCATATTAGGCGCCTCCTACAGACACCCACAGTGTCTGCAGCAGGTGACGCCACCATTTCTTCCGTAAATCCCTCCACCGAAATTGTAAGTTGTAGGCTATTCTCTCCTATAAATAGGAGAGAGCTCAGTTACAGAATTTGTGGGCGGTGGGCAGAAGAAAGGCAATGGGAGAAGAGAGAAAGAGGGACGTGAGAGAGATGAGAATTTGTAGATTTTTTGTAAATCTTGTACAAATTCTATAAAAGAGGCTCCAGTGGACGTAGGCAATTTGCTGAACCACTTAAATATCGTCTTGTGTGATTTTCGAACTAGTCGGAGGCACAACAGAACGCTAGCCTCATGTTTCCATCCGAATCCCACAAGACACCCCCCACTCCTGCTAATCCCGGATTCCCTCTAGAAGCACCATCTACAATCAATTTCTTCCTCCCTTCAATAGGGCGAATCCATCGAACTAGACTAGGAAACCTATGCTTTGGTACCTTGACGTGAACTTGAAAATCCTGTAAAATGGTTATATCCCTCACCGACAGCAGCTTAGGAGACTTTTAACTTTTCACCAATCTTTGCAATCCAGTGCTTCAACCGCATCCAGACCTGATTAACTGTCTCACTTCTTCCTTCTATTCGAGCACGACATTTCCTCAGCCAAAGAAGCCAAGTGATAACTACAGGTAAAAGCCCCAGTATTTGCCCCATTTGCGAACTCTTAGAAGCCTTCATAGACCACATATCAACTAATTGCACCCAGGTTGAGGTTGAAAAATGACCAAACCCCACCTGGCCGCCGCTCACTGCCACACTTCTTTTTCAACGTTACCAGTCGCAAGAACATGGTTCAGGTCCTCATACCCATTTGTCAAGCAACAATCACATTTAGACACAATAGGAATTCCCATTGATCTCAGTTTTGCATCAACACTCAATGAATAGTGAAGGCCTTCCACATGGTTACAAAAATATTCTTTGGGAGACGAGAATGCCACATCCAGTCAGCCCATCGAACTAAGGGAGCCCAAACTCTAATACAATTCCGTGCACTCTTGGTCGTAAATTACCCAGACGGGTTATCTATCCATACTAAAACATCTTCCCCATCTCTACTCTTGCGCAAAACTCCTAAAACCGTAGTCGCTTTCTCCTCACCAATTAACCGAGTAAGCAAAGCCACATCCCATTCATTATCAACCCGGTAATCTTTAACTTTCAAAGAAGGACAAACCACATTCTCATGCATTGCACCAATAGGGCCATCCTCCAACCACTAATCCCACCAAAAAGACACATTTCCATTCCGAATTTTCCACCTGGACTTATTGAAAACCTCTAGGATGCACGAATGAACTCTCCTCCAAAATCGAGTTCCCTTCCCCTGAGGCAACAGAGAAATATGTTGATCTTTGATGTATTTGGCTCGGAAAAACTGAAACCAAAGAATATCATCCGTTAATTATTTCCATGCAAATTTCATAAATAGAGATTTTTGAACATCCTGCAAGTTACGGAATCCCCTACCCCCTTCAAATGTTGGAAGACACAATTTGTCCCAAGGCTTCCAATGTTTTCTGGGTTTGCCATCTTTCACACCCCCAAAAAAATTACTCAAGCTTCTAGTGATATTTTTCAACATCGATAAAGGCGCATGAATCGTAGAGAGCAAATGAACGGTGAGACTCATTAGAACCTGGTGCAGGAGCAACACCCGAGCTCCATTCGGCAATATTTTATTTTTCCAACCCTCCATCCTTTATTTTTCCAACTATTTCCTCAAGATGCAGAGCTTTCAATCGACCGGCTAAGATGGGAACTCCTAAATATTTAAACGGCAACTTTCCTTCCACAAAACCCAAGATCCTCAATAAAATCCGTCGTCTAGTAGTCACAATTGGTACTGCTTACCAAATTAACAAACAAAAAGAAAACTAAACAACCAAACTAAAAAGGAAGAGTTTTGTATGATAAGCAGTCATTGAATTGTTTGCTAAACACTCTGCTCCTTAACAACTTATGCACTGAAAGTTAGAAGATGCCAAAGAATCCATGCAGAACGTACGTAGTTAGATTAATTACCAAAATGGACAAAAATGCATTTCTCAACATACACTATGTGACATCCACAATGTTTAGTCTTCCGCAAGGCTCCCTGAATAATAACTGTCGTCCTGCCTTTTCCCGTTTGTGAAGTGGTTTGTTAATGTTATTTCTTTACCAGGGACAAAACCTGACATATGGTAAACTCTCTCATTTCCGTGAACGTACTTTCCACAATGATACTGATTTCTCTACTCGGAAGCAATGTTGGTGATAATCTATGGATTAAGGAGGATAAGAATTCTTATGCAAGATGTTGATTTTATCTGTCGGATAAAATGCTTATAAACTAGACAAGAAGACAACGAATTTTCTTTCGATGGCAAATGTCGATTCTCTTACCCGAACACAAATTTACTTAGATAGATTTCAGATTTTACTTCGTTTCTTATGAAAAAAAGAAGGGGATACTTCCTTAAATAAAGTGGGGAAAGACTAGGGAGGATTGGAAGAAGAGACTCAAGAGAAAAGGGGTGAGCTTGCCTCTCTAAACTGAACTTTTTGGGTTGTGTGGGAGCTAATTGATGGACAAGTGAGTTGTAGTTTAGCAGGATTGATTTTTGATACAAAGTTGCTAAGAAATTAAGAGAAAAATCATAATTAAGTATGAATATAAGTTTAGGTATTCCGCCTCTTTTTCCAGAGTATCACATCTAGGTTTCTTTGGTTTCACACAAACTTTGGCAGGTTGTATCAGACAATTGTCAAAGTATTGCTGCCAGAAATTCTTATAAGACACATTTTGTCTGCCCAGTGGTCCAGTGGAAGCCGTTACATGCATATGAATATAATAAAATTCAATAACATAAAAAGCCCAAAACCCATTACATTAAAACCCATTACAGCTTCTTTACTGAATATAAGCATTACTTTGAAATACATATCCTTTCATTAAATAATTGCTTCCACTGCTAAGCTTACCTTGGATCATCGATACTTGGAAAGAAATTCCAAAAGCGACTCAATATATCTATCCACAACTCTAAAATATTTCTCCCTCCAGTTCTTTTTAATGATAAGGATCCCAAAGCAAGCCCAGAACCCGAATGCATAGGATACTGCTACAAATCCGTAGAAGAATAAAGGGTGATCAATTATTCTGTTCCTTTCTTTTTCATCTTTTTCTTCTTTCAATTGGTTTGTGCTTGAGCATTTTGTTGGCAAGGGGCCTCCACAGAGTTCTGGATTATTGTCGTAGCATTGCATTTCGAAAGTTGAAAATTGCCGCTCAAATGGGATTTGTCCTGAAAGATTGTTGTAGGCAACGCTGAATGCAGATAGAGAAGTGAGACCAACCAATTCAGAAGGAATTTTACCTCTCAACTTGTTGTAAGAAAGATCCAAATTCTCCACACTCTTCAAGTTTTGGAAAGATATTGGAATGGAACCTGTTAGAGAGTTATGCGACAGATTTAAGGACCAAAGCTGTGATAATTCTCCCATTTCAATGGGAATGCCACCTGTCAATTGGTTTGATGACAAGTCAATTACAGTCATCAACAAGAGGGGGACACCTTTGAAAGTATATACCTTACCTTTTATTCGAAACACTGATTCAAAGTCCAACCCATGGAAAAAAAGCCAATTGTCACTTGTTAATAGGTAATACAATTCACCAAATTGCGTGAAATAGTTGGAGTTAGTAGCGCTTGGAGAACTCTTCTTCCAGAATGTAACGTTATCAAGGCATGAGGGAATGCCTCCTGAAAGACGATTACGAGAGACATCAAAAACTTGCAGTCTTTGCATTCGACACAATCTTTGTGTTAGGTGACCTTCAAGGTGATTTCCACTTAAAAGAATGGATACCAAGTGAGGATGATCATACAACCACTTTGGAATGTTACCAGACAAGTAATTGTCACGAACATCTAGGATTCCCAAGGGACTGTTCGATATCGCAGGCGAGATTATTCCTTCAAAGTGATTGCTGCCAAGATTTAAGTACTGAAGCCGTGTCAGGTTGGACTCCCGTGGGAGCATTTCTCCTTGCAACGTGTTGTTTGACAGATTTAAATATATCAGTGTGGACTCTGTGGTGTCATTTCCAGTCAAACTTCGTGGTATTGTTCCCGAGAGCTTGTTGTTAGAAAGGTCTAATATGCTGAAAAAGATACTACCAAAGGATGAAGGAATTTTGCCTTCTAGTTCATTTGAGGACATGGCAACATCATATGAGGTTGAAAAAATACTTATAAAATTTTCAGGAATGGGACCTTTAACGCGATTATCAGATATGTCAAACATATCGAGGTTTGAAGTTCCATTAATGAAGCAATCAAGAAAAGAACCTTCAATTTTGTTGCTTCTCAAGTATAACTGTGTGATGCTGTTGTTGAGGAACAATTGACAAGGTATGCCTCCTTCTAAGGAGTTGTTCGATAAGTCCAAGAACCACAAGTTAATTTGGGTGGAGATGAAGCTCGGGACAACATGACCATTCTTCTTGTTGAGGTTGCAGCTCGCCAACTTCAGTACAGCAAGCTGAAAGGTCAGGATCCACGAGGGAGACTCAGTGTCAACTTCCAACTCATAATTGCTTGAAAGATCGAGGAAAACGAGACTTGAAGCATTGGCAAATATGGAAAATGACACCGGCCCTTCTAATTGATTACCAGAAACGTCGAACCAGTGCATTTGGCTTTGATTAGAGAATATTGATGAATGCACATTACCTTGAAAGCTATTATTCGAAATATCCAAATAGAGAATTGTCCCAAGAAAAGAGGGAATATTGCCGTCCAATTGATTATCCGAAATACAAAAGCATGCCAATTGAGAAAAAGAAAACAATGCAAACACTGCTTAACATACACTATTTGGGTAAGATGAGGAAGACTACCCCTAATTTTGATGAGTAGTAATGTTCTTTGATAAAATAGTATCTTTCATCAATTTAAGTCTTTACTTCCAACGCATTCCTATAAATTTCAATGTTAAACTATTTGACTTGAAAGATTATTTCTAATTTTGATAAGCAGCGTAGCGAAGCTCTTTGATAAATTAGTATCATTGATCAATTTAGATAATGTTTAGATAATGAGTTGAAATGAAAATTAAATAAAATATTATTATAATATTATTTTTTAATATTATTATTATTTTAAAATTTTTAAAAAATAGATTATTTTTTTTATTTTATATAAAAATTTAAAATAATTATAATAATTAAATAAAATGAATGATTTTATATTTAAACCGCACTTACGTTGAGCCTGTTTCATGAAGTGATGTTTGGAAAACTCTTCCAAATTGAATTAGGGTAGTGATAGAGTTACTACCTTATTACTATCCATCTACTATTTAAATGTATTTCAATTATTTTTATTTTTATTTTATCTTCTTTTAAGTATTTTTTTAACATTCTTAATTATTAAGAAAAAATTAAAACATATATATATATTTATTAATACTCACTTTCTTAATTATAAAGTAAAAAAAATCAAATATAAATAAAATAATAAATAAATTGTAGTAAAATAGTAAGTCTATGATTTTCCGTTGAATTATGGACCCATCACGATGATAACGTCGAAAAGATGAGACGAAGGGAGCCGACAACCTTTGGACAAATTTAGGTGGGTGATTGGGAAAAGTGAGATAAAGTATTGTCAATTGTCATCAGTGGAGATTGACCCGTATTAGGTGGGTGACTGAGTCTACACACCAGCACCTTTCTTTTGGGGCAGAGAGAATTTTAAAACGAGGGGTATTTTTATAGAATATTTTATAAAATTAATATTATTTTCTAAAAATATTTTATTTTATAATATGTGTTATAAAATATATTGTGAATTGTGTTATATATGTATCATTATCCTTTATAAAAATATTCTTCATTTTAAAACATAATTTTGTAAAATATTATAAAAAAATATTATGTATTTATCTTTTTCCTTTGTTTTTTTATTATTTTTTATTGTGTATTCTCTTATAAAGAGCAAATCTTAGGAAAATAATACCTACAACGTTTGGACCATAAGCAAAGAGAAATTATTTGTAAAAATTTTAATAGATAAATTTCGCATAAGTATTTTATGAAAAAATGAACCATACCATGAAAATGTATTTAAAAAATATTATTTTTGAGTAGGATTTACATTTTTACAAAATATCTATTTGAAATTTGTATTTATCATTTCATATCCTAATGTGTGGGCACTCACTAGCCTTTTTTTTCTTTTTTGTATTGATTGTTGCCCCCAAGAAAATTATGGCCTCGTTTGAATATATAGTTCAATGAGATAAAATATATTGTTGACAGTTAAATAAAATATTATTATAATATAATTTTTTAATATTAATTTTATTTTAAAATTTAAAAAAATTAAATTTTTTAATATATTTTATATAAAAATTTGATAAAATTGTAATAATTATATAAAAGATGAAATGAAATAATTTAGATTTGTATAATCAAATCAGCCTACGGCAACTATTATTGACTACATTGGCTTGACACCCATACATGTGTATCATTGATTATATTAAAGCTTAGTTTGATTATATGGATGAGATGAGGTAAAAATTAAATAAAATATTATTTTTTAATATTATTTGTATTTAATAAATATCACTTTCCATCTTACAGATTGAGACTGCAAGTTACATACTAAAGAATCCTTCCATGGATAAACTTTGGCTGGACAATGATTAATCTATTGAATGGGGAATACAAAATGCTGATTATAATAAATATAAACAACAAAAGCATAACAATCGAAAAAAAGAAAACAATGCAAACACTGCTCAACATCCACCATTTGGGTAAGATGATGAAGACTATCCCTAATTTTGATGACTAGTACAGTTCTTTGATAAAATAGTATCTTTGACCAGTTTAAGTCTTTATTTCTTATACATTTTTCGTTATGCATTTCTAAGAATTTTAATGACTTGAAAGATTATTTTTTATTTTGATGAGTAGCGTACCGAAGCATTTTGATAAATTAGTATCATTGATCAATTTAAAAAATATTTAGATAATGAGTTGAGATAAGATGAATTAAAATGAAAGTTAAATAAAATATTATTATAATATTATTTTATAATATTATTATTATTTTAAAATTAAAAAAAATTATTATTTTATTTTATATAAAAATTTAAAAAAATTATAATAATTAGATAAAATAAATAAATTTTTATTTCAACCGAAATTAAATGACATTAAGCCTGTTTCACGAAGTGATGTTTGGAAAACTCATCCAAATTGAATTGATGACCCATGACGATGATAACGTCAAAAAGATGAGACGAAGGGAGCCCACAACCTTTGGACAAATTTTGGTGGGTGACTGGGAAAAGTGAGACGAAGTGTTGTCAATTGTCAACAGTGGAGATTGACCTGTATTAGGTGGGTTTACACACCAGTACCTTTCTTTGGGATAGAGAGAATTTTAAAGATTTTTATTAAAACGTTCTCATCCCATTCTTTATTTTTATTTCTATAATTTAATTTAAAATTAAATTTTTTTAAATTTTATTCATCTTTTAAAAACTTCATACATCTCATTCTTCATTTCTATTTCTATTCTATTAAATAATATTTTTTTATTCCTTTTTTATTATTTTTTTCTTTTACTTCTATTTACAAATTTAACTACTCAATATTTTTTCTTATTTTTTGAACTATTACTCTAGTGAATATTTTAAACAAAAATTTAAATTATTTTTTGTGAATATGATAATATTTTTAAAATTAATTTTTTTATATTTTCGTAATTAATTAAATTATTTTTTAAAATTATTATTTAAAACTATAATAAATATGAGTATGAGAGAAAGTATAGATGATTGAAAAATTATTTATTTTATATATTAGAATAAAATATTGATAAAATGATTTAGGGAATGAAGAGTGAGTCCTCAATATGAGGACTTACTGTTTATTCCCTAAACTTTTTCCCTAAAATAGGAATCCGAATGTAGGGGATATTTTAATCAAAACCTTAAAATAAATCCTAAATTATGGAGAATATGATACTTTGGAGAACCATATGAAGATGCTCTTAAGTGGGTGACTGGGTCTACACACCAGCACCTTCCTTTGGGGTAGAGAGAATTTTAAAATAAGAGGTATTTTTATAATATATTTTATAAAATTAATATCATTTTATAAAAATAATTTATTTTATAATATATGTTATAAAATATATTGTGAATTGTGTTGCATATGTATCATTATCCTTTATAAAAATATTTCTCATTTTAAAATATAATTGTGTAAAATATTGTAAAAAATATTATGTGTTTATCTTTTTCCTTTATTTTTTTATTTTATTTATTGTATATTCTCTTATAAAGAGCAAATCTTAGGAAAATAACACCTACACCGTCTCGACTATACATAAAGAGAAATTATTTGTAAAAATTTTAATAGATAAGTTTCGCATAAGTCTTTTATAAAAAAGTGAAACCTATCATGAAAATGTATTAAAAAAAATCCTTTTTGAATAGGATTTACATTTTTACAAAATATCTATTTGAAACTTGTATTTAACATTTCGTATCCTAATGTGTGGGCATACACTAGCCTTTTTTTTCTTTATTGTATTGATTGTTGCCCCCAAGAAAATTATGGTCTCGTTTGATTATGCAATTCAAATAAGATGAGATGAAATATTTTATTGACAGTTAAATAAAATATTATTATAATATAATTTTTTAATATTAATTTTGTATAAAAATTTGATAAAGTTGTAATAATTATATAAAATAAGATGAGATGAGATAGTTTAGATTTATATAATCAAACCAGCCTAAAACTATTATTGACTACATTGACTTGACACCCATACATGTGTATCATTGATTATATTAAGACTTAGTTTGATTACATGGATAAGATGGGATAAAAATTAAATAAAATATTATTTTTATTTGAATAAATATCACTTCCCGTCTTATAGACTGAGACTGCAAGTTACATACTAAAGAATCCATCCATGGATAAACTTTGGATGGACAAGGATTAATCTATTGAGGGGGGAATACAGAATGCTTATTATAATAAATATAAACAACAAACGCATGCCCATCGAGAAAAAGAAAACAATGCAAACACTGATCAACATCCACTAAACCAAGACATTCATCAAAATAAAGCAGGTGTCTAGACAAGTCTTGAGATTACTAAGATGATGAAGCAGAATCAATCGGTTTGTCACTTTCATGTCGCAGGCTGTTTTCTCTACTGTAAGCAGCCTTGGCTCCCTGATAACAATGAGAATTGATCCATTAGGAATAAGCCGGCCATATAAACACAGCGGGATTAAACATTGCAAAACAACCACTTACTTGAAGGATTGTTCCTAATTTTTTCAATGCTTTAGCCCGCAGCTTCAGAACATCCTTGGAAACACTAGGGTCTTTGAGAACCTGAGACAGAGAGAAGAGTAGATTTTTTGTTTTTTATTTTATTTTTTGCTAAGTAATGGGGTCAAGGAAATCATTTCTTAAAATTTTTCTAAGATGTTAATTTCTTAGAAAGTTAAAAATGAACCTAGAGTTTCTTTTCCTCAAAATCTCTATAACCTTAAATTCAATAAGCACCCAAAATTCGAGATTATTATAACCTGTTGATTTACTGGTATATAGTCTTGAAAGTTCTGTATGAGCAAGGGACAGCTAAAATCATATAGCATCAAGCAGAAATACTACAGAGAAAATATTAAAACTCACTGCTTGGCAGACATGCGACAAGGTTGTCTCGATATCAACGACATTAATCTGCCAAAGGGAATTAACCATGGCTTCCTTCTTATCTTCAATGGCTTTCAGCAAGTTCTCTTCTTTGTTTTCTCCTTGGTTTAGCTTCATCAACTCATCCTGTATCTGAATTAAAGACACGGCACCTACACGTGCAGAGAAGCATGAGCTATTCGCATTCGATAGCAAAACTCAACATTTACAGAACAACCTAGATTCTGTTGTTATAAAAAAATAAAAAATGAAAATAAAAATAAAAAATAAAAAATAAATAAAAAAACCAAACAAACAAACTTGATAGCAGATACACGGTACCTGAAGCTGCCATCACTTGCGATTTTATCAGATGTCCTTTATCCCGTACCCATTCTGCTAAAAATGGTACCTTCATGTATCGTAAGTCTTTTCCAAGTTCTTTCGCAGCTTTCCTTGAGTAAATATAGCCAATGGTATGTAGCATAGCCTCACCAAAAGCTGATATCAGTAACAAAAATGAGCAAGCAAATTGCACTAGGTGACAGGGAAAAAAAAGCTACTATTTCTTTGTATCTAATGAGTACCTTCGCTTTGTTATGCAGATATGATGCAAATTTTTGCCTTTAAAGGCAATGGAAGACCAAATGAGGCCAGAGAAGATATACAAGCAGGCATGTATGTATTAAGCACTGCATGCACTTATGAAGTACAAATGCAATACCACCTCTATTCACTGCTACTCACGGAAAGTGACTAATAAGTGTGAAATGAATGGTCTAAAAACCAGTTGGGCTTGGTCCCAGCATTAACCTTCCACCAGATGGGTAATGCAATCTGTCAACATGGTCTACCAGGCGGCGGGGTGACAAAGTGTGGACTTGTGCTTGGTGAAAATTTTGTTCTTGGTGAAGAGAGGGGAGATAGATAACACTAAAAGACTTCATATGAATTTTCACCAAATGAAGTGTTCTACTTTTATCAGATTTATTATGTTAATGAGGCTCTCTCAAATTATAATAGCAATAAATGCCTCTGAAATTAAAATTTGTATTTTGTGCCCATCAATTGCCTTATTAACCAAAAGGAAAAAAAAAAAAATGCAGCCTTACAAGCCAAGCATTGACCTAAACTAGATTGAGCTTTTATGTAATTGAAATCTAGAATGGAACCAAAACATCTTTTGGTTCAGTAGTGTTAGACTTTAACTTAACATGCCTGGGGCATCTAGAAAAATTATAGAGACCCTGAGGTTTGCTCAAGGATAAAGGATTGTTGCTAAATGTGAGCTGAATTCGTTCATACGACCACTCTAAAAAAATAGACCACCTTCTGAGAGGAAGATAAGGAGCAGGGGAAAGGACACAAAAAAAATTATTTAAATGTCAATAAATTTCTTTTGCATGTAGTTATATAAATCTGAGAAGTTTTGTATTTTCTGGAGAATCTCAATCAGAGATTGCTATAAAGAATCAAAAGATCTCATACATGACCTGAAAATAGCTCATCAATGATGCTCTTGCTTTAGTAACTTAAAACAGTTTCTTACTTTATTTCAATTTAATATCACTCTTCGTTCCCTAGAATATATTGGGGTTGCTACTCATTAAAATATCTTTTGTTAGGAGAGATTCTTGGAAGCCAACACTTTCCGATTTGTAGAATCTTATGGTGGTTAGATATAGAAATTACCAACTTGTGAGAGTCGTCGTGCTTCTGAATTTGCCCATGCTATGAACTCGTCTATTCTACCTTCAACAAATGGTTGAAGGCGATTTTTCAGTATTTCTATGAGCCTTTCTTCCCTTTCCTTCTGCAACGCCTGCACATTTAAAAAAAAAAAAAAAAGGCAGAAGTTTCAGTTAGGTGAATCAAGAATTTTAGAGCAATGGTGAAAGAAGTATACCTTTAGCTTCTCCTGAATTCTTTGCTTATGGACCGTAGGATCTTGTGAGTCTTCTTCCATTTCAAAAGATGCCAAAGAAGCTAATGCAAGTCGCCCAACATACTCTTCAAAGAACTCACTCCCAAAAAGCATCCCAAAAACGGCTGAAGGGTCCACCATGGAGTCCCTGGCAAGGACAAAGCAGTCACTAGGTTTTAGGTTTAAATAAAAAAGGCATGCGATAAGGAGAATCCAAAGCTTAATAAAGAAGCCAGTTGAAATAGAAATAGTGATATTCAATAGCCTAGATAAGGTGCCATTTTTTGTATTAAATATTATGATCCAATGTCATTCAGTTTGAAATTAATAGCTGTCTTACAACCCCCAAAAAATGCCTATAAAGTTTCTTTAGCAACCCCCCCGGCACAGGACCCACCAAGAAAAAAGGTTGGCAAAAACTTACGATGAGACTCCTGCCTTTCCATGCTTGTCATATGCTTCACGCTTCCCAGGATCACTTAAAACTTGGTAAGCTTCACCAAGTGCCTTCACATACGCCATGAGCCAAAAAATAAGAACATAAGAAAAACAAAAACAAAAGATTGAGAATTGCACCTCTTCACATTTAATTTTACCAGTATTGTTTCCTTCACATTAAGATGCTTATAGAGCTAAAATAACTCAAGGGAACTTAAGGAAAAGCCATGTGAATCTTTGGCAAGATGGTAGAATATGATCTATATTAAAACATAATTTACCTAATCAAAAGGCTCAATATAGACCTGGAAAAAATTTAGATTTTTCCTATTTTTAATAGAGACTTGGGAACTCACAGTAATTAAATGATAGGAAGAAGTATTTGTTTTCACAAAAACTTCATATATAGCTTAATGAATTACATGATAACAAATTGAACAAGTAGAACGGTACAAAACTCAGAATAAGATATTTTGTATAGAATATTTTTTTTGTATAGAATACTAAGAACCAGGTAAATAGGATCATTTTTTATAGAATATTAAGAACCATACCTGGAAATTTTCAGCAGCTTTAGGGTCTCCAGGATTTTTGTCTGGGTGAACTGACCTTGCCTGGAAAAAACATATAAGATATTTTCTAAGTGAAACATTTTACTAGTATTTTTCTTATAGATTCAAGATATGACAGTTCTAAAGTATCTAGAGA
This sequence comes from Carya illinoinensis, assembly GCF_018687715.1. Taxonomy (NCBI): domain Eukaryota; kingdom Viridiplantae; phylum Streptophyta; class Magnoliopsida; order Fagales; family Juglandaceae; genus Carya; species Carya illinoinensis. Next base: position 32,987,756 of record NC_056757.1, read on the forward strand.
GAAAAAAAAAATAAAAAGGTTTACTTGCTGTATTAGCAGGTTGAAATGTTGTATTCACTATGCCTCGAAAAATGGCAGTTGGGAGTGGTATATCTGGTTCCCCATGAAGCCAAATTTGATTGTCAATCTGTGGTCTAAAACTTGCCCTTTACCCTTCTATTGTCATATTTGTTAATAGTTTTTCAACCCAAAACAAACCAAACGCTTGAAAAGAAAGCTGAAATATTGCAATGGTAGCTCAAACATACACACACACAAACAATAGCAAACTGGTTCTAATCCGATACAATTAAACCGATGGTCTAAAAGCAAGTAAAATTAGGTGTCAAGCAGACTATGACTTTTTAAAGCACAGGTTATCAACTCGAACTCACCTCAAATCACGAGCGAATGAAGTGTAACATTCCCCTTATAAAAGCACCAGGCATTAAATACACTGGGACTGGATGAAACTAGAATTAAATTATTAGCCATTTTCCAGGTATCACTGGGGTGTTATTAGCCTGTGGCCACAAAGTTTATGAAAATTGAGGAATATGTTACAGAAATGTTTGGACCGTGGCCACTTCATGGTTTTGGAGTGCTTCTCGTACCTCTAACTACAACTGTGTTTGGCTGCTGAGACCATCTAAAACTAATTCCTATTATTCTATTCACATATGATCTGATACTCTTAACATCCAAGCATACCCTAAGATTCCAAAATTGGAAACTACATAAACTTCAGAAGCGCTTAGCCAAAAAACAAGAACCCAAAACTGCTTCCAAAAATAGTGTAAACCCTAGTTAAGGGTCCAGGAGCCCAGCCGCGATTTTGGTTTTCAGGCAGAAAACGAAAAAAGAAAAAAGAACCAGCGCAAAAAACACAAAAAGCTAAGTAGTTGAAGATGCCAGAGGCTGAATTTGAAGCGAAAGCTTAGGTGTTACCTTAAGGTAGTAAGCCTTCTTGATCTCGGCCGCAGAAGCGTCGACATTGACACCCAATACATCGTAATATGCAGTGTCCTTCACCATATCTCCTCGATCACAGCTTGGAGCAGCACACAATAGTAATACTAACGTTACGATTGAAGCAGATCTGGGTGATGTTTGCGCTTCTTACAATGGGGAGGGAGAGGGGAAGAGAAATGCGCATTAAGACCAAGTTATACGACGCCGTTCTCTACGGACAATACCAGAATATAATATGGCAGGTATACTTAAGGCAACACGTGGCGGATAGCCTATTCAATGGTTGTTTTGTCCGCAGAGTAGTTGCTACGTGTATTTATGGTTTTTATTTATATTTTTATTTATAAGAGTCATTTTATTATTTTATTTTAAATTTATAATTTTCAACGGATAAATAATTGATGTGAAAAAGTAAATTTTTTAAATAAATTTTTCTTAAATACATCAAACATTTTCCTTTATCTGTATGTTATGAATTCTAGTCCTCGGATCAATGTGGTTTATGGATAGGATTTACAACCAGTGACGTTAATTTATAAATTTTACTTTTTATGAGATTTCTTTTGTGAACAAGATATTTCTCTAAAATTATATCCAAGTATTTCTCGTTAAATAATTAATAAAACAAGCCACTACGCAAGTAACATCTTCATTTTAAACATCAAGTTGAGCGTATTTATCTTGTTTGAAGAAGTTTAGGTCCTAAACCAGCGGAATCGAGGGGAAAACGAATGGTACGGTTCTCATACTAGGCCGTAGGACAACGTGGCCCAACTGTAAATGAATCCCGGTTTCGGGACTATCTGGGTAAATAAGATCGTGGGCTTGAGTATGAAGGCCTGATAGCCCGAGCTTATTCATTTATATCGAGGGAGCTTCTATCTGAAACCCTACGACGGGTCCTGCTCGTTTTGTTCCAGCTTTGATCCGAAAGCCAAAATAAATACCAAAAAAAAAATCTATTTATCATTTATTTTCTCATCATTTTATAATATGATATTAGATAATAAACTTACAAGTAAATATAATAAATAATTTATAATCATCTAATGTCACATCATAAAATAATTAGAGGATAATGAGTAACATAATACAAAATATTTTTTAATTTTAAATTTCTAACTTTTTCTTATAATCATTACATAATAATTGCTCAATAAAAAAAATCAATACAAACTTTTATAAATTTCAAAACAAAAATTCTATTCAAAAAAATTTTGAACTCTATAATATATTAAAAAAAAAATTTATCCTTTTTCAAAACTCAACGAAATATATTCACTCAAATCATTCCATTATCATTCATAAAATTTTGAGATGTTTCAAATATTCAAAAATGGCTAAGTATATGAAAGCTACTTTAAACGACGTAGTTTGAGCCCCATTTCTCTTGTCCATTATGCGTATATAATAGTTTAAAGTATTAGTTTAATCATGAGTATTACAAACTACATATCAATAATTGGTAAAAGACACTAAACAGCTCGATCTCAAGATCTTGGCCTAACAAAGAAGTGGTAGGGAGGGATTGTTTCAATCTTCTAGTGCATTCCATGAAGCCTGAAGGAAAACAACAAGACGCTGCAGCAAAAGCTCAGATCACGCAAATGCACATATATTGCCGTTCCTTCCACCAATTAAAGCCATTTTGCGGAGGAAAAACAATATTATCACTTTTCATGCGCGTTGAATGTATAGAGTAATATTCTTTTGCCCTCATATTGTACTATTGGTTGGGAGCTATATATTTATATAAAAATTCTATTTATAGTCCTGAGTGAGGGACTGTGTGTGATCATATTAATAAATGAAAGTAAAAGATCAAAAATATTATTTAAAAAAAAATATTATTGTCATTTTTATATATGTTTAAGCTATTCTATCTTTAAAGATTTCAGGGCATACATTCATCCAAACTATGCCCAGTCTTGATTTGACACATGTCTAAATAGAATCTCTTATCCTTCTAGAAAACTCTCTCTCTCTCCAAAGGCAAATGGATAATATTATATGCAGTCTCTTACATACTCTATTTAAAAATTATTATTAAAAAAATAATTTTTTCATAAGTTTTATCTTTTTATTTTTTTAAACACAAAAATTGCATGCTCCAATATTGCAAATACACATCGATAAGTATACTATAGCAAGCACATGGCACATTGCAAACAGTTCAAAACCATAACTCGCACTAAAGAGGTCCCTTTTTTTTTTTCTCTTTTTGTTTTCTTGTTGGTTATCTCAATATGCATGAATTAGTTGCAAGTGAATTCCAATGATACAGCTGATCTCTCACCAAACCAAAATGATTATTTAGGAGACCCCATTGTTCAATTAATGGAGCAGTGCAAGTGCAAGATTGCCCAACTGATCTCTCACTTAACTAATTAATGTCCTTGCCACCTCCTTTTTCCAACATCCAAATCCAAAAAAGGGGGAAGAAGGCATGCTAAGAGATTTGGTCATCATTGTTCTTTCGCTTAGATGTGGGGTATGCTTTCTAATATTTACTATATACTTGCCTATTTTCCTTATTCCCTTCTTTAACAGAGAGAGTTACTTAAAAGAAATCAACTGAGTTTCAACAAATTAGCTCCATTACCATTACAAGAAAGCTCTAATTGCCTCGTTCCCTATCAATCAATCAAACTCCACTAACATTTTTATAACTAATGCAAGTTGATATATATATGTATCTCTTTTTTTGTCTCTTGGGCAAAGCTCAAGTTCACGATTGCTGTCCCTTATGCTATGTTGCAAGGCTCCTGTCCCTTATGCTATGTTGCAAGGCACGTGCCTCACATCTGACGAGCCTATCATTTAATTTTACAACAAGATGTTGAGAAAATGATGATAAATAAATATTTTTCATAATAATAATTTGGTATTTTTAATATCCATGCTATCTCAACTGTGGCGGACCAACTTTCAAGGCCCCCAAAAGTTTTTGAAAAATCAAAATACCCCTACATTTTATTTATATAAATATAAATATAGAAAATAAGCTTCCAAAAATATTTATAATTCTCATATGCTCTATAAGAGTTGGTAAAGTTTCAATATACCTAAAAATACCTATCTCCACTCTGTTTCCTAGTCTCAAAATTTTGTATAATTTCTATATATTATCTATTTTCAAGAATGTAACGTCACCAAAAATAAATTAAAACTAAATTTAGGACAAATAATAAACTTTTAGAAATTTTATCCTATACACTTCATTGAACAAGAAAAAATATACTTAAAGTCTCAATTATAGTATTAAATATTTAATGTGACATACAAATATCTAAATTTTACATGAAACTCAATAAACTAGATTACATATTAGAATGAAAGATGACATTCTAAAATATCATTTGATAATTTTTACGAAGAAAATAAATTCTAAATATTCTATTATAAAAATAATAATAATTAAATATTATTTCATAAAATATTATCGTAAAAATATAAAATATATATTAAGTTATATTTATAAGATTTTATTTAATTTTATATATATGTAACATATTATCAAAATCTAATTTTATATATAATTATATTTTTATAATTTTTTAACCTCTTTTTATTTGACGTAAACATGTAAGCGGTATAAAAGTTAGTCGCCTCAACAAACTTGCTGATTTCACCTGTACATCAACTTGTCATTCTTGATTATTAACTACCTTACCTGTTATGTTACACTCGATTCTCCAATATAGAATAGACAAATTTAGCTTTCGTTTGGGCATAAGAAATGTTTAATTTTATTTTATCATTATAATTTTTTTAAATTTTTACATAAAATATAATAAATAATTTAATTTTTTAAATCTTAAAATAATAATAATATTAAAAAATAATATTTTATTTAACTTTAAACTTTAATCTTAACTCATCTCATCTAAACTCATTATTCAAACCCCACATAAGATTTTTTTTAAATTTTCATCTAATATTAAAGATATCAAATGATAAGAGACACATGAAATTAATTGTATAATATTTATTATATAATAATTAATATTTTTAAAATCAAACAAAAATAATTATAAAAATTAAATATTTACTTTATTAATATATTTTATTACTATTTGAGACTCAAATAATAATTCTGATAAGATAGTTTTCTATCAAGCCAAGCAAGTTGTTTGAATGCTTTCTGAGCCATGATTCTGACTGACCAAAACTTGACGGCCTTAGGCCGCGAAGTTTTTATATTTTGTGGAAGAAAAATGTGGTGAAAAGTACAGGGGGATTTACTTCTATTTTTCAAAACGACACCTCTACTTTTTGCCCATCTTTTTTTCTTCTGTGCCTTTCTTTTTCAATATTTTTGTTTGTTTTCTACATATATGCGAGATGGGAAAGTGCAATAGGTATTGGAATCTTAGAAAACCAGAACCTCCATATCTCTGCAGAAAAAATCAAGTTGAAACCCACTTGCCATTTCAATTGGATTTAGTTAGATCTTCGCGCAGAAAGTGTTACGAGTTCATTATTCTCTTTACATTTGGTTGGTTTTTTATTCACTTCTCACAGAAAGTGTAGAAGGAACAGTATTACTGTTTACAAAACAAAAAAACTAGAAATGAACAAGTTTTAAAACCATCGTGTTTCTAATTAAAAAATGAAAAAATTTAGTTGCAAGTACAATTACGTATTAATATATGTACCAATTTAATGTGATTGATCAAAAAATAAATTTTATTCAGAATAATATTAATTTAAATTTTAAATATGAAAGAATCAGTATTGGTATATAGATTAATACATAACTTTACTTGTACATAATAAAATTTAAATAATTATTTTAGTTAATTCTATTAATAAAATACATAAAAAATGTCTATATATAACAAGATTTTTCACTTAAAAAAAAAAGTATGCACGAATAATCTATCATTTTCTGAAAAAATGAAAAAAAAAAAAAGGGGACCAAAGGTATATAGTACAGTACTCGTCATCGCATTTTGCACGTGCACAATTATAATACGTTGGTATTGATGATAACGCAGGAAAATGACACAGATCAGACCACCTATAATATATATAAAACTGTGACTTTATTTCTGATGCTTCATGCGTTTTAGAGTACATGAAATATTGTTCCCTGCACGTGGCAGTAGTTCCTCCCCACTGCATGAGCACTTCCATTTCAACTATTTAGAAAATCACGTGGCCCTTTGGCTTTATACATATCTACCCGTACAATTCTTGCAGCTTTAACAATGTGTTAATCTTTTATTAACCCTTTTTCAGCAAAAATAAAAAAATATTGTACTTCATCTCTCTCTCTCTCTGTTTTTATCACTGTTTTCCTCGCATAATGGAGTACTATGCACTGAAATACTTGGTTTAAGGATTTGTTTGGATTTACAGAATGGACGGTGCTACTCTGCCGCCCAGAGTGCACCGCTCCTTTTGACCGCACAGCAAAATTTTTTTTTTTTTTTCATTTTTCTTTTCAGATTTTTTAAATATATTTAAACATTTTAAAAAAATATAAAAAAAAATACCAATACACTTAAAATCACTTCCTTAATCACTAAGTAAAAAAAAATATAAAAAAAAAATTTTGTGACCAACGGTC